>NC_038242.2:9060054-9325738 GCF_000004515.6 Glycine max | reverse complement strand
ACGTTTTATAAAATTATCTATCAGAGTAATGATTATACTTTTATTATGTTAATTAATATATTTTGTCATAAACTTAAGTTAGTTAAAATATCTTAAAGTATGGTATTAAAATAATAAAATAAATAATATAAATAGTGTAATAGTTAAAATAAAGAATAAAATGTAACAAATATTCAAAACACAATATAAATAAATGAATTTATTATTTATCAATATTAATATCTTGAATTATAATACTAAAATAAATATTCAGTTTACCAATTTTTTTGTCAGTCTCTAAATTAAATTTTACTATGAATAGTTAAAAATATATTTAATCAATTTAAATTAGTCATTATAAATTTAAAATATAATTTATATATTCAGAAATATTTTTATAATGATTTTAATCACAATATAATTTATATATTAAAAAATAATTACTATAAATATAATTTATAAAAGAATACAGAAACTAATATAGTAGTATAGTTGAGTAATATTGTAATTCTCCTTTCCAGTATTTTTCTGCAAGACTTTCAGTAAAGTTTTAAACACGTGCGCTTTTATTTATAGGTTATAGGGCCTAGCCCCGCCTAGGCCGGTAAGTATGCCGGTATGCCTGCAATTTGCAATCAGCCGAAATCAGTTGGTCAAAGACCAAAAATTGAACCACCACTATCCACCATTTAAGCCACACACAAGTGTCACTAGTCACCCCCACTTAGTAATTGACATTTTCTAAATCCACTAAATGCACATTTTTTAAATGCCAGAACAAGAAGGACTCTCTAAGAACTTTCAATAGATTTTTACTATTAAATACAATTTTAGCTTAATTGTATTTTTAGTATATGAAATTTTAGGTAAATCTGATTTATGTCTCCTACATTGAATGAAAAATAAAAAAATATCCCCTCAAATTAAAAAAAAAATTACATTTTTAATCATTGACCTCTAACGACGTTAACAAAATTGTTGATACGTCTGCTGTAGGATGCCACATAACCAATTGCCATGGGGATTTGAATATGATACATTAACACATTAATTTTTTTTATCCCCAAATTTGGACTAAGTCTTTTTTTCTCCCCCAAATTTAAAAATATTTTTTTAAGTCTCCAAAATTAAAAATGAATTTTTTAGTCTCCAAATTCATAAATAAATTTTGAAGTCTCTAAATTTAAAAATTATTTTTTTAGTCTCCTTAATTTAAAAATAGCCTATTATGGTACCTGTAATTAATTTTGTTAAAAAAATCCATTGACGTGACTAATAATATGTTTTCTGACAATTTTAAAAATTAATTTATCATGATTTCAAATTTCCAAAATTTATATTAGCGAGTAATGTTTTAAAATATTTTATGGTAATTTTAATTTTTAAACCATCCAACAAGTTCAATAAGGCAACAACAATAAAAAAAAAAATCACAACAACTCATTCTCTTTTAACGCCCAATTCAATTTCCCCAATAAAACCTCTTCCTCATTTTCTTTCAGCATCTTCATCATTCATATCTCAATAATCACTATCAACATCTTTGTTTGCCCTTTTCTCTTCTCCTCGAATTTCGCCGGCCTTCACCTTTTCTAGTGCTCTCCTTCCCCTTTTCCTCTATGGATTGGATGGTCATTGTGATTACCACAGCCACATGGCATGGTCCCATCTCATCTTCTTCCTAGTCATATCTCTCTTATGTTTATTTTATTTCTTGTTTACTGTTTTAAATGATTTGCAGGGACTATTCGTTTACATGTATAATTTTTAATCTTAGTACAGTTCAAAATTAAAAGGACTAAAACACATTAAAAAATATGTGTAAAGATTAAAATGAGTGAATAATATATATGTTGGACTAAAATAAGTAATTTCTAGGTGTAGGAAATAGAATGTAAACATTGTGCAAGTATAAATACCAAATCAACATGTTATTACAATGCAATGCTTTTATATTTTGAGTCAATAAAAAATTATGAGAGGCATGACTTTTGAGTTTGTTAGTATCAAAGACAAGAAAGTTATCATGGATAGTGATTTGAAATTAGTTGGCTATGTACATTTTTTACACTTTTTTCTACCTGCAGTAGGAAAATAAAGGATAAAACAAGATTAACCTCTCAACTCTCCATTGCTTAAAACATCAGCATTCAGCAAGGCAGTGAAACGAAGATCAGCATGACAAGAGTCCCGAAGATGTAAAAAAGACATTGAAGTAGCTCCAAAGTTGGAAGCAAGTCTACACAAAAAAATTCCTTCACGATAGGTGTGTTGTAAGGTGATATTACAATCCTTGTCCTTAAGCTTCCATATTTTGAAAATCAAACAGCCAAAAGGATGGAAGACATTATCTCCTTGAATGAATAAGTCCAAAAAGTGTTGAGAATCATATTCACATATTAGCCATCTTATACCCTTGCTCCAAGCAATGTCGAGACTATGATAAATGCTAATTCTCTAGTTTTATGTTTCGCAAAATACTAACTGTGAGTTACAAAATAATTTTTTGTTTTACAAATACTAATTGTGAGTTGTACATTTTTTCATAATTACTGTTTTATAGTTATTATTTTGACTTTCCAGTATTTAAGAATTATTGTTTATGTATGCTATAAGTATAATTGCCGACTTATAAGTATTAAGAAACATTAAAACGACCTTAAAAAAGCATTAAAACAATGATGATTTTGAAGTTTTTTTTTTGTTAAAATAGTTTAAAAAAAACATGAGGCAACTTTTTTTTTTAATTATTCAACCCAACTAAGAATTAAGAAACATTAAAACAACGTAAAAAGGCATTAAAACAATGATGATTTTGAGGTGTTTTTTTGTTAAAATAGTTTAAAAAAATATGAGACAGCTTTTTTTTTAAAAAAATATGAGACAACAAGTTATTAGTTAAAATAGTATTAAACCTAGTCTCTTTAAACAAAATTTTGAGTTCTAAGTGATATAGATGAAAAAAATTCCAATAATATTCGATGATACTTATAAATTTCATAAATACCCGTTGAATAAGTATTTCTATCACTACGGAGATACATTTCATTTGCTTGTAATATATGTTTATAATTTAGATTTAATTACTTATTTGTTTTGCCGTCCATATTTTTTACATTTTAGTTTTTACACATATGATTTTTAATCTATTTTAGTTCCTAACGATCAAAGTTATAGACACCAAAATGAATTAAAAATTGTATGTATAAAAACTTTAACAAGTTAAAAAATAAAAAAAATATTTGTAGAAAGACTAAAACTAATACTAGTAACTTTTAGTTATAAAAACTAAAACAAAAAATTATTAAATATAAGACAATTAAACTTATTAGAAAAAAGTAAGTAAACCTATAATATATAATAAAAATAATTGACAGGTTGCTTCGTGCGGCAAATATATTACAATCAGAGTTATTGCAATAGCAATAAGTACATTCGTGTCTACCTCAGGTGCTCTAATTCTCCAACTGCTATCATCAGAGTAAAACTAGAAAAGATAAACAAATTTCTGTCACCTCCATTTTTTTAAAGTATTTTTTCACCACGTGTTTAAATTCTCGTCTTTCTCTCCCCACCGTCTTCTCTCTCATCCTTTCTCTTCCTTCTCCCCCGTCTATTTTACGCCCCTCCTCTGTTCTTCGCTCTCTCCACTCTGTTTCCACTGAGAGAAAAAAAAAAAAAGCATGAAGAAAATCCGCAACTCGATCCTACTCTTATCATTCGTGCTGGCAGCCTCGGCGGCGGTTTCATCCGCAGAGCAGATTCCTTCCGCTGCTTACGACCGCGTGCTGTTCCCGGACCGCCGGTGCCAGAAGACGGCGTCGGAGAACATGACGCGGCGAGGATCCTCTGCGGCGGCGGCGGAGTGTGAGGTGTGGAGTGAGTCATGTTCGGAGGCGGTGCTGAGCGTGGCGCGGCGGCCGGAGACGGCGGAGTGGCTGAAGAAGATTCGGCGGAAGATTCACGCGAATCCGGAGCTGGCGTTCGAGGAAATCGAGACGAGTGGTTTGATAAGAGAAGAGTTGGATCTGATGGAAGTTAGTTATCGATACCCTCTAGCCAAGACCGGTATTCGAGCCTGGATCGGCACGGGGGGTCCGCCTTTTGTTGCGATCAGAGCTGACATGGACGCACTTCCAATCCAGGTTAATACGACTACCTTCTTCCCTCCTCTTAGACTAGTACTACTACTATTTTTTTATTTGTTATTCTTCCAATTTTTCTCTCCTTTTCATCACGCCTTCTTGAAAACCTAAAATAAATAAAATAATATTGGAATAAAAAAGGCTCAATTATTGGACTTCTTTCTTACTTAGAAGTTATGTACTATCCTTTGTTGCTTGAGAATGTTTATTCCTAATGCTATTTTTCTTATTTTTGTGACATTTAAAATAAATAAAAAATTAATTTTATTTGCTAAGAAATTGTGGGAGTTTGATGGTGGGGTTGAGAATTTATGTTTGAATGTTTTTATTTAATTTCAAGAGAATTATAATTGTCGTTTTTTTAACTAATATCGTACATGTTACAAGATCTTTGATTTGTCATTATCTGTCGCATTAATGAATAAAAACTTTAGATCGCATTAATGAATAAAAACTTTAGATATATTTGATCTGTCTTGTCTCAGGTGTTTGTGTCTGACAGACATGAATAATAAGAAATATTATTTTTTTAGTTTTGTCTGTGTTTGACACAAGTTAGTACAACAGGAGCATATTAAATTGTGTACTTATTTTTTTAAGTAACAAAAGGGAGGATTTTTTTTTTTTGGAGAAAAGGTATTTGTATTTTTTATGCTTATTTTCTTTCTAGAGAGTATTAATCTGTGTTTTAAGGCAATTGTAATATTTTGCTTTTTATTAAGTTTCTTGATAGCTTTTGTACAAAAAACAAAGCTTTTTCCCATCTACTTTTGCCCAACTTTATTACTGCTGAATATTGATTTACTTTCTATGCATTCAGCAGTGAAAAAAAAAGCGCTTTAAGTTTGCACAACAATAAATCTCTTAGCAATAATAAATACTCTTTGATTAATTGCAATTAATTTTTCATATAAAACAAAATTCCATCTCATCACCACTTGGGATTCGTTGTAGGAAGCTGTGGAATGGGAGTACAAATCTAAAGTTGCCGGCAAAATGCATGCTTGTGGGCACGACGCACATGTGGCTATGCTTATCGGCGCTGCCAAGATTTTGAAAACTCGAGAGCATTTATTAAAGGTTTGTTCTTCTTCCCTTACCTTATTCAACAAAGTATTCCACTATTTTTTAGAAATAATTTTGGACACTTCCTCTGTCACACATTACATTATCATTTCTTAATCAACCACAAAACACCAAGCTCACCTGATACTTACATTTAATAATTTTATTTATAATTATGTAAATTTAAGTATTTGTTCAGTCTTCTGAGCAAGAAAACTTATATACTTTAGCGTAATTAAGGGCATGGAATCTATGAAATTTGACAGTAATCACTTTTTTTTTTTTTTACTGCATGACTGGAATCACTTCATTCTTTACATTTCAATGTCCAATTAAAGTTTTGTCTTTTGGTCCTTAATTTTCAATTGTTGAATTGCGGGAAGGAATAGAAGCTACTTCACACATTATGTTTACCGTTTTTTTACATTAATAAATAGGAACATATGAGAGAGAGACAGATGATTCACTTCCTTTTCCAAGCACGGTGCCTCTTTAAAGTTGCATAATTTTATTTTTTGATGAATATGGCATAACTTTATTTGAGACGACACTTCGGCCGAAAAGTCAAGTCCGTTACATTTCATTTGCCTCCTATAACAATTCCATTGCCCTTTTTTCTGGGGAACACACAATCTTATAACTTTCCGCAGCTTAAGATATATTGCTGCTATCAGTTAATGTCTCCCCCAAGGACAGACAATTCAAGAGACTTGATCTTAAGAACTCAGTTGGTGGACCATTTAAACTTAAAAATCGTTAAAAAAAAAAAGGCCCTCTTTTTGTTTTCTATTTGGTTCCTTTAAAACCCCCTCAACATTTTACAAATTTTCTTTCATTTTGTTTTCCTTTCTCCCCTCTGTCAATATATCATATGTCAAGATTGTTAACGTGTTTTAGCAAGTTGGCGTACTTGTGTGTTTGTAATATGTGTTCAAACACACACTAATGTAGTGTTTTTTTTTAATGTTACAATAAAAAATATCATTATCAACCCAATTACACACAGTTGGATGTTTAATTATTTTAAAAAACATGTATTGAAGAAATAATCCAGAATGTTTTTTTAATATATATTTTGTTGATAAATATTACCCAACTTAATGTAATTCATTTTTTTTATCAAATTTAATTCATTGTCGATTAAGTTTGCTTTATTCAACTTATGGATTCAAAACTATCTTAACCTAATTCGATCTAGGCAAAATTATAAATTTGATCATTTAGTTTATCTCGAGTTTCGAATTTGATATTCCAATAATTTAATTCACGAATTTAGTCTTCCTATTTTGTAAAATCATGTAATGTTGGTTTCTCAGGCCACAATTGAACATGTCAGTTCTTATTGGATGATGACTGTCACGTGTAACATTTTTATTGGATGATAACTGTCACGTGTCATGTTCTGATTGGATGTCAACTCCATGAAAGACAAAATGCATTGTTAGTTTCATTGACCAATCAGAATATAACGTGTGACAGTCATCATCTAATAAAAACGTGACACATAATAATCAATATCATTTATTAACGGTCAACGTCCAATTATGATCTGGAAGATCATCATTGTACAATTTTATAAAATAGGATGATTAAATTCATAAATTAAATTAATGATGAACCAAAAGTACAATTTTTCCTTTCATCTATTTTGATTGGTTGCGATATTTCTTTCAAAACATGACCCGAGTTGTGATTTGTCCTAATATTTCGAGTATGAGTTTGACGCTCAGCCAAAGTTATGATTAGTTCCTCCTTCTTCAAAAAGTAAAGTTTTGACTTTTATGCACCATTAGTATTTTTTTTACATTATCAAATAATTAAAAATGATTTTCGTAATCCTATATGGACCAGTTTTTTTACTCTACCAAAAACATATGGGCCAGTTTTCCTTCATTTCCCAACACAAACAAAAGATTGGATATGACATTTTCATTTCTGATGAAAATGGGCACGGATTTGATAGTGGGTTTAAGGAAGCAGTGTCAACCTTAATCTTTGGCAAGAAATTAAAGAGAAGGTAGATACAAATAATTAGCCGTGTTTAAAAGAAAAAAATGAAACAATTTTTAAAAAACTAGATCTACCATATTATTTTTGACCTATTTCACCCATTTTTTTTATACCTCTCTTCATTTTTTCTTCTAATTCTATTCAATCAAATAATTAAAAGAGAAATCAAGATACAAATAATTAGTATTGAGTATGAAATTAATAAACTGTGTTGAAAGGAAATATCTATCTTGGATACTTTCAAGGTTCGAGCATAATTTCATTCCAATATTATGATTATTCAGAAAAATAAAATTTCTTTATATAATTGTTTTTATTTTAAAATTTTCTTAAATCTTCTGAAGCAATGTTCAGTGGTTATTGTGTAGACTATCTCATTATTATATCTGGTGTTCCTTAGGAATAAAGTTTATTTTGCCGTGAATTGGCTGACGATGTTGTTTTAAGGGTCTTCTTAGTTAATGTGTTCTTAGAATATTAATTAATAACTTAAAAAATATATTTATTATCAAAATGATAGAAACGTGTTCTCATTTTCTATACATTTTTATAAAAAAAATTAACTTCTTACCAATGTCCTGATACTCGTTAATATTTTTCTTCTTTTAATGGCACTAGCCTACAGCTTTTACTCGATTAAAGAGAAAGGAAAATTACTCTTTTGAGAAAAAAGTAAAAAATAAAAAGCATGGGACCGGATGACACATCTTAACGTATGATAATGAGCATAAGCTAGGGCTCTGCTATTTATTCAGACCCTAGCCTAGGGCCTCGGGATATTAATTCAGATAACTTTTCTACAGATTTTATTTGAAGAAAAAATTTAGTTATGCATTAAAATTTATCGCATGCCTTCATATATACTACTCCATTAAACGAAGTCACAGAGACAGCCTACGACTTTAAAATCACATGCCATTGGCCATTGCCAGTCACCAGAATTACAAAGAGAAAGAGAACACGTTTCTTTTTATTAGGAAAATGATAGTACTGGTTAAGACAAGTAAATGAAGTTAAACTTTTATTAAAATGTGAAAAAATACCCCTACAACTTTAAAATAATTTTTTATTTAATTTTCTTGATCAGTGTTAGAACATTGCTCAGGGAAATCTTATTTACTATAATGGCAGCGGGGCACTGGTACGGGGTAGCCAACTAACGGGTGGGGGAATCTGTTGTACGGTCGGGTCCAGTGGTCTACCACATCCAAATGCTGACATGCACATGCACTGTGTTTAGAACTTGCACAAAAAAACCCGCTAGATGAGAGGAATCTTGTCAACTAGTTTTGAAGGCGAACGTAGATTGTCATTTCAAGTAAAAGATAATCTTTATTTTCATCTAACCTAAAATCAATATCGTACTCAAAGATAGTAGTAAACTAGTAGTACATTTCAGTCATGTGATGTGATGGGTGTAGCCGTGTAGGTGTGGATTATTTCATTCACAAATAAGAAATACTATTTTTAATACATTTAAAATCATTTTCTAAATATTACTTCTAATTTTAATGAGGTTATTTCTTGATTTTATACATTTTAATTAATAATACTAGTGTGTCAAAGAGTGATAAAAAGTTTATTTCAAGTACTTCTCTTGACAGACAACACAATCTTAGAAGAAAAACAATAATTTTTATCATATTACATCACTTATTTGTTTTTTTTTATCTTTTTCTCTATCTACTTCTACACTGCAAAAATGACTTGTATAAAATTTTTCACAGTGAGAAAATTCTTTCATTTAGACGTTGGAAGAAAACAGAGTGAAAAAAAGAGTAAGCGGAAGTCATGTTTTTTTTTTTCTTTTTCGATGAAAAGAAAATAGAGAAGAGGAAAAAAAATCATTGAAAAGACAAATTTACTTCCTCGTTGTTATACTAAAAGTAAAATGATATAAATTCAAAATTTCTTTTCACTTTTCTTAATAAGTAAAGAAAAAAGAAGGAAAATCTAAATAATAAAGAAAAAATTGACTTTTCTTATTTTTCTTCCCTTTTTATTTTGGTAGTTGGTAGTAGTGTCATTATTTGTCTTGGATCCCCCTCCATGACAAGAAGATTCTACATTATGATTTCAATTTCAATGTAAACAAACCTGTTGAGTGTTGACCTTGATAAGTTTCATAATTGGGAAAAATGAGTTTACACTTCTCATAAATTACTCTACTTATACCCAACCTGGTAATAAGAACAATGCCTTATGTCTAATAAGTGATAACCTTGTTTTGTCCATCACAGGGAACTGTAATTCTGTTATTCCAGCCAGCAGAGGAAGCTGGTAATGGAGCAAAAAGAATGATGCAAGATGGTGCTTTGGAGGACGTGGAGGCTATATTTGCAGCTCATGTATCCCATGAACATCCAACTGGTATAATTGGCTCAAGGCCTGGACCCCTCCTTGCAGGTTGTGGATTCTTCAGAGCTGTCATTAGTGGCAAAAAGGGTCTTGCTGCCAATCCTCACCGTTCTGTTGATCCAGTTTTGGCTGCTTCAGCTGCAGTTATCAGCTTACAGGGTATTGTCTCCCGCGAAGCAAATCCATTGGATTCTCAGGTTTTGCCTCATACCAATATACCTTCTTTTTTCAAATTATCAATACCTTCTTTTTTGCTGCTACCTTCTCTAACTAAGTACTTGGCTCCCTTTACAACTTTAGGTTGTCTCTGTGACTTCGTTTAATGGAGGCAACAATCTTGACATGATACCTGACTCGGTGGTCCTATTGGGGACTTTCAGAGCGTTCTCTAACACCAGCTTTTACCAGCTACTTGAAAGAATAGAGCAGGTTCGCGACTGCCTCATTTTTATGCTACTTGAAAGAATTGAACTTTTGGTCCCTTTGTTATTGTCATTTTTTGAATTTGGTTTTCTCATTTTGCGGATTTCAATTCCTATAATGTTTTAATTGCACAATTTTAGTTCATTTGTTAACTTAACATCTAATATTTAACAAAAGTACTAACTATGGCGTAGAATGCTGACATGGATGTGTTGACACGAATGAGTAATAGTGTCACATTAGTATTTTTGTTAAATATTTTCATAATTTTTTTTTCTATTATACTTATATTATACTGAATAGAATTACATAAATTATCAATAAAAAAATTTAGTTATTTTTATGAGTTTAACATGTTGATAAATATGCGGGACTAGAAATTCATTTTGAAAAATTGAACCTTCTCAAATTGTTTCCCAGATAGGTGATAGCAAAGATCAAATTTGCAAAAAAGAAAAATATGGAGACACCAAATTTGATAAATTATGGGAGACTCAACTTGAAATGAAGTCTTATTATTATTAACTTGAACGAGTTTAACTTGAATCCTGTTGTTTCGCCAAATAGGTGATTGTGGAACAGGCTAGTGTCTACAGATGCTTGGCAGAAGTTGACTTCTTTGAAAAGGAGTACACAATTTACCCTCCCACGGTTAATGATAACCGAATGTATGAGCATGTGAAAAAGGTGTCCATTGATTTGCTGGGTCATAAGAATTTCAGGGTAGTTCCACCTATGATGGGTGCTGAAGATTTCTCTTTCTACTCCGAGGTGGTTCCCTCAGGTTTCTTCTACATAGGAGTAAGGAATGAAACACTGGGGTCTACTCATACGGGACACTCTCCATATTTCATGATTGATGAAGACGTTCTACCAATAGGTGCTGCTGCTCATGCTAGTATTGCAGAGAGGTACCTCATTGAACATGGTTGATGTTGGAAAATAGTTGAAAGAACCCTGCTCTTGTTGTCACGTCTTCTCAAATTCGTACAAAATTGGTACACGAGTTCACCCGTCCCCCTCATGTTTCTCACACGAGTAAATTCTCAGTTTAGTTCGTGATATTGCAAGTGTTTGTCACTTTAGTTATTAAATTAATAAAATCTTTACTTTAGTCTCTACCTTTATATAATCCCATTAACTGTAAATAACATTTTACAAAGTCGAAAGACTAAATTAAAGATTTCGAGTGGTCAAGGATTAAAATACCAAACACTTAAAAGTTAAGTGACTAAAATAGAAATTTACTTTCTTATATCTGTTGCTTGATGTTAAGGAACAGTAGAGACCAGGCTATCTTTTTATCCTGTTGAGAGTAGGCTCAGAAAAAATAGGGAAGCGCCAAAATTTGTTCGAAGGTGGTTTGAAACCTGTTTAACTTTGTGGAGGCAAGGCAAATGTCCAAGAGTATAAAGTATAAACATACCATAAATATTAAATAATAACTTATTAATTTGAGTAAATCTTTGTATAGTTGACTTATTCTTAAAGAAACCAAACGTATAAGCACGTCTTATTAATAAGAGAATGCTTTTACTAGCTAATAATATAAACTGCAATGCCCACGCCCGAAATAAATAAAAGGGTAAACGAAGGAAGGGATGCTATGAAATTTGGCTATAATTTTGAACTTTGACCAGCTAGTTTTATACAAATATCCAATAACGATAGCTTCTAGATTATAATCAAATTCGATCTTAATAATCTACCGTTAGATCCATTGTTACAAAATTAAAGTCACTGTCCTACAGGCTCAAAAACACCGTGATGTGTCCAACTCGTGGAAACCATGCACCGATCATATCCTCCACTGCATGTTATACGCCCATAAATTACTTTCTTTATAATAAACAGTAGAAGGCAAAAGAGTACGTATTACTTCCCAGAATACACCTTGATTTCAGCACCAACAGAATTACAGTGCGACATATTCTGCAGGTGAGTGCACACTTTCATTCATACAACGGGTTGACAATCCACGCGTAAAGTTACAAAAACACCATAAACAACGGCCAAGTATGTCCTTAAATATATTAAATCAAAGACGCCACAAAATTTTATTATGAATGTCTCTCTAGTCTCTACACAAACCTCCATGTCCTTCTAAAACAATTTACAATGACAAAAATCCAGCCTTAGATACTGGTATTATAAGCTCTTCAGCCTTCTTCACGAACAATACCCCCTACATAATTAGAGAACTTCACCTCTTCTCTCCACACAAACATCTGGCAGCTTGCAGAGCAGAATATGTGAGGATGATATCAGCACCGGCCCTTCGGAGGCACATCAGTGACTCCATCATAACCTTTTCTTCGTCTATCATTTTGAGAGCACCGGCGGCCTTTATCATTGCGTATTCACCAGAAACCTGTTCCACGAATTAAGAATTATTATGAAAAAGGACGGGGAAAATGATAAAGCAAAACAAACTTGTTTTTAAACTACTCGGAACTATATCTTTTCATTCACATAAAAGTATGCTGAAGTTTCCTTTTATTCCCAGCTTTAAAGGCATAATAACTTAGGATATCTTATAATTAATAAACTACTAAACTAGCACAACAAATAAATTTCTTCTTCAACTTCATATCAAAATAGCCTCTGTACTTATCGGGAATTTCATTAGTTGACAGTTGAAAATTGAATTAACAGTGCAGGGAGTTCATATTCCCAAATTACAAGACTTAAATGCAGCATATATAATGGTTACGGACATATTTCCGTTCAATCATTTTTTAAAAGAATTGGATTAGAATTTAATGCCATGTAATAGCATATCGGCCTAAGAGCAATAACTGTTAAAGCAACCATAAACTTGTACCTCAGCCTGATATTAAACTAGAGGTGTGATATTTGTCTACTACGTATAGACTTCTGTCACTTGCAGCAAGCTTAAAGCAGAATTCACTGGTTAAAATGTATTGAATATCTGATCAACTTTTTATCAGAAACGTTTTGCCTAGTGCTAGAATGGGCAAAGAAAAGAACCTGGTATGCTGCAATTGGCAAAGGAGAATTATCCCTGAGCAGACTTATGATATCCAAGTAAGGAAGACCAGGCTTCACCTGCAAATCCAGTTTTTTACAAGTTTGTAAAAGAAAATAGTATAGATAAAGAAAAAAAAAGTATAAATTATAATCAAAGATCATGCGCATGCACATGCGCGCACACACACACACATAAAAAGTGAACCAACCAAGAGAATGTCAGCTCCTTCAGATTCATCCTCCCGCATCTCAGTCACAGAGCCTCTCTGTAATTAGCTGGGTTCATCTGATAACTTTTGTTCAGCCAGGCCAGATTAATGAGCAAACCAAGAATCAATAATGTAAAACTGATTGTATATATAATAGTAAGTTCAATTTCAAGATGACACATACGTTTTCTTGTCTCCAAACCGGGGGTTTGAGTCTAGTGCCTCTCTAAATGGACCATAAAAAGAACTTGCATACCTGTTGGCAGTAGATAAATGGCATTGTTTAGGACCATATTATATACAAGACATAAAAAGGAGGTGGATGAAGCTTAATAAAAACATCCACCAATCCATCTTTCTAAGTATAATTTATATTCTTATAGTATTGTTCATCAATGAATAAACTCAGTAACAAGTAGCGAAAGAGATAGTTCATGACAGCGAGAAGATGCATATCAAAAGGAATTTGAATGCTGTAACTATGATAGTAAGGATGCTTTAATTGCTTATAAGTTGGATGAGAAAGAAAACCAACTTCTTCACAATGGAACAGTTCCACATAAAAAATGAATCAATATGCCACACATTTTGGATCTCCTTAATTATCCCATGATAGAACATAGATATCCATTGATACTAACTCTAGATCCCTCATAAACACATTCTAAGTTATAACAGATCAATGAAAAATTATGCTACATCCTTAGTTATTTTGAGTTCCAATTTTCAAATGATCTTTTTCTTTTCATTGGAGATATTTATAAATTTCGGATGCATCTATAGATCTCCATAACTAACTAAATCTTCAGTAATTTCCAATGCAAGCTGGCATAAACAGAAAATGAGATGAGAAAAAGAAATGGCAAGTAAAAAATTACTTTGCTGTATAGGACATTATAGAAACATGCTGAAAGCCTTCAGCATCAAGAGCTGCACGCAGTGCTCCTACCCGACCATCCATCATATCACTAGGACTGACAACATCTGCTCCAGCTTGGGCCTTTTTGTAAATTAAAGAGACAAAAAAAATGTTAGTGGTGTTATAGAGAGTGTAGCAAGGAAACTTTAGATATTGGGAACATAAAAGCATATGATGATTTCCTCAGTATACTCAACCATTAATCTCCCTGAAACTCATGGACAAAAATTTACTTGCTGATAACTACAATAAAGCATCAGTTCTTTCCTCTTTTACTTTATTTTTTTCATCTACGAGTTGAGACGCCATGTTGAACCCATTATTACATGAATCAAAATACATCCATAAAAAAAGGAAACTTATTTGAAAGTAAACGAACATTTCAAGGCCTTACTTAAGGCAATCAATGTGTTCAGTAAATCTTAAAAAAAATGATTGGTAACTGCCTACAGTTGAAAATGTGTATAGCAGACAGTCATATTACCTGGGCTACAGCTTGTTTACATAGCTGATGAACTGTCTCATCATTCATAATAACTCCTACAGAATATCAAGGATATATAATGTAATTAGTATTCTATTGACCTTAATTAAGAAGGACCGCTTCTTTCAAAGTTTTGCAGAATAGCTCCTACTCTTTTCCCAACCAAAGGTGTTTCAGGAAGCAAATAGAGCCACAGACTACATAGTGAATTGATGGCAATTATTTTAAGGAAAAAAAAAAATTCTTCTTGAATAATACTAGTAGAATAAAGAAAAAACAAACTAAGATTCAACAAGTACTAAACTAAAGCTAGAAGTCAATACATGGCAAAGGTGAGAATGCCGATTCCATTCCAACCTCTTATATAGTTATGAGCATTGCTTTTTTCAGTATGGAAAAAATCATGAGAAGTTTAGAAACTTTGAAGAGAGGATAATAGAAGAACAGGGCTAACAGTTCCAAGAATCTTACGGTGAGCTACAAGAAGTGAGAATGAAAAAGATTGAAGACCTTGAAAATCTGATCTAGTTCTCCAATAAAGGTACAGTTGGGACTTGGGAGAAATGCATCACCAGCAGTTGGAAAATGGAAGACCAAGAAATGGGACTGAGCCAGATAAGAAAGTTGACCCGAGAGACAACTGTTGGAGGAAATTAGAGATTCCTATATTAGCTGGAGTGGATGCCAACGACTAGGTTAACCAGGTTGAGAAGTATTTTCAGTTGAAAGGGATTCTGTTGAAGAGTTACAAGCAGTTATGATGGCAATAGAGGAATGTGCTTTGTCATGGTTTGAATGGGTGGAGTCCTTGCACTCAGAACCTAACTTGGTGCTTAGGCATGCGGTCGTTAGGCATTTTGAGCCATCCATGATCCAACATCCTTAAAAATTCTTGCTAGGTCTGAAGCAAGAGGAACCGGTGCAAGAATATAGGGAGCAATTTGAGACTTTTGCAGGACCACTTCTCATCATAAAGCACAATCTCCTTTGAGGAATCTTCTAATTTAGTATCCATGCTTCAAATTCTCAAAGCATTTCTCATGAATTAAGTCAATGAATCATGTTCAGTAAGACATACATGCTCCATGTTTTGAGGTCAGGACATGGGAAATAACAACATAGATTCAAATATAATGAGAAGTAGAGAATAAACTATAAAAACCTATATACTTTTGCATTTTTCTTAAGAGATTTCCAACTTTGAGTATAAAAGACAAATTTGACAGCATACCATCTTCTCTAACTATGCCATCATGCCCATCTGACGAATAAGGATCTAATGCAACATCTGTATAGATAACCTGAAGAAAGATTGAATGAGAAAGGTTATTGGCTTAACTTTCTATATGCACCAGAAAATATAATATCCTCAACTATGGAAATCATGTTCACTTACAAGGTCTGGGTACTTATCCTTGAGCAAACGTATTGTCCGAGGCACTAAACCATTTTCACTGTATGCTTCATCTCCTGTGGGAGACTAAAGGGGGAAATCTGTTATACTAGATTACACTACAGTTATCCTACTGAAAGCCTATAGTATGCAGGAGAGAGAATAGAACCTTCAAAGCATCTGGAATTTTAGGGAAGAGCACGACACTATTAACACCAACATCCCGTGCTTTTGCAACCTGAAGCACAAAATGCCCACTGAAAACTCCTTGATCAATAAAATCAGCAAAACTCCTTGATCAAATTAAAAGAACATCAAACTTCTAATGAGTAGCTAAAATAATACTCAAAACAATGGAGCTGATCCATAAACAGCAACAACGAAGTCTTTTCCCGCGAGGTGGGTCAGCTACATGGATCATAGCTACATAATAGATAATACAGTGCTGTATTGTCCTGTAGTTCAAAATCATAAAAGTAGTAAAGCACATAAAAAATATTTTTATATTGATTCTCATAGAAGTGACATGAAAGCAAAAGGAAATAGTTCTGAGACATATTGGAGCAAAATTATGGAAAAGAAAGTATAAAAAATCTCCAATTAAACTTTAAGCATGCCCATCTTATAGCAGTAGACAGACATCTCTAACCCCAGATTCACTATTACTTTTAAATGGTTTGGTTTTGTTAACTTGTGATTCACTCTACTACATTTCTAAAATTCCACTCACTTTATAATTTTCCATGCTAAATATAAAGAACATAAAAATGAAATCAATGCTTGATGCAAAAAAGGAACTCATTTAAGCCATGCATGAGTGTACGAGACAGATAAACAGTAGAAGATAATAACCTCTTCTACAAGTCCATGCCTCCACCCAAGCCTGTAGCATCCAGGCATAGCCCCGATTGGAGTATCCTCTTCACCTGTAAGTTCAAACTCAAATGTTCTCATAATCCAAAATCAAATAATCAAGAGCATACTATACAACCTAGTAGTACCTACAAATGAAAATTAGTATGCCCCAATTCTAATATCTAATATTGCACTGGTCATCGCCTGAGTCCATGACTTCTTTAATGATCATGTAAAACTCAGTTCTCTTTAGTATTTATGCTTAAAAATAGAAGGAAAAAATTAAAATAAATAACTTGTAAAATCAATAATTAAAAATCCTCGGTCCTTGACCTTCAAAAGTTCTCAATTTCTAATTTCAATGATATTGTAAAACTTGGTTACTTCTCTTTAGCATTTTTAGAAGTGAAAAAATGAAATGAAACTAGAACAGTGTTTTACTCAAAATGCGTATAAGTAGTAAGCGTTAAGTTCTAATTAAGCACCACGAGCAAAGAGACCAACCTTCGTGAATGAAAAGCGGATACACGAAATTCGCCGGCGAAATGCTCGTTTCCTGAAAAGCCGACCGAAGCGCAGGCGACTTCCGGTTCCGGCGAGGACGCCGGTGAAGTGGCTGACACAAAATTCAACAAGCGAGACCAAACCAATCAAACCATTGCTAAGCCAAGCGTGGTTAGTTAGCAGCAACACAAAAAACAACGAATGGACTCACAAGTGAAGGGACCACCGGAGTTCCGACAGGAGCCGCCGGTTTGGGCGGCACCTTGCCGGCGACAACGGTGGCTTCGAACTCCAAATCGCTGGCTCTGACGACGAAAAGGCGTTGAGAACGAGGAAATTTGACAGGTTGAAGAAAAGAAAAGTTGAAGGTCCTCTGTGGCGGTCTGAGATCATCGTAGAACTGGGAATTCAACGCAGAGGGAGGTCCATTAGGGATTGAAGAAGCCATTGATTGGTTGAATAATAATACAAGAGATTCTGAGGTGTGGTTGGAGAACACAGAGAACCAATGAGAAAAGAGTCGCAGGAAGGATTCAATACTTTACCAATCGTGTCCTCCACAGCTACGTCACAGTCAATTTTTCTATTAAAAAATAATCGTATGGAGTTCAACCCTGGAACTGGATCCAATATCTTCTACTTGCAGTGAAGACTTACTTGTAACTTTTTCTATAAGAACAAATAAATGTTTCATGCAATTTAAAAAACAACCAGTCAACCATACAGAATCTAAATCCGTGTTCCACAGACGTATCTGTCGTTATTTATAACTTACAAGTAATTTACATCTCAATGTTTTGGGCTCCTAAATGGGTCCATGGGTATTATTGTTTTCTGCATCATTCAGGATAATTGTTGATAATTGTTGGTACACCTAGTAAAATAGAAAAATTCTATTTTTGTCCTTCTATAAAGTTAATAAGGGTTGACCAATCTGTAAGTCCAATTGAGATCGTCAATTCATAATCCACATGTAAATTTAGATAATAAATTATGACAAATAATTTTGATTTAATAATTAATTTTTTTACATATATAAAATTTTATGAAACTTATGATTTTTATTTACAATTTATCTATGTAAACAAATTCATTGTTACAAAATTTATTATATAAATTTACATGTACATTAAATATATATTAGAAATTTTATTATTATATATATCGATATTAATTATTTTATAACATAATTGATCAATTAGCTCAATTGGTTAGAGTATTGTGCTAATAATAAAAAAATTCATAAGTTTTATTTTTATCAGCTTTACAAAAGGGTAAAAATGAAAATTAGCTCAATTGGTTAGAGTATTGTGCTAATAATAAAAAAATTCATAAGTTTTATTTTTATCAGCTTTACAAAAGGGTAAAAATGAAGTTTTGTTATTTTGCTGGTATACCAGCAATGTGTGGAGTGCAGAAAGCAATGTTCTACCCTGAAAGTGAAGAGGCCCATCTCAAGTTCAACTCACTACTTGAGTTGGATGTTTTCTAGATTAATCCATTTGAACACTTTATGACTTCTATGGTGATTAGTAACAGTTTGATGCGTTGGTTTAAGAGCAAATCCACTCAAAGAAACTCTCCTTTAAAGTGCACCACAGCAACGACACAAAATATATAATACAACATGTAGAGCTGAGCAAGGACATGATAGAAACAGCAAATAGATCATTTCTGCGATGAACACAGTATAACTAGAGAAATATACAGGGCACCAGTCTGTTGATTATTTATTTGAAAATTAACATTAATTAATTATTTAAAGTAAATGTATAAGTCTTAAAAAGAAGTAAGTATATATATATATATATATATAACTGAAGGATATAAGAAACGTGCTAATATTAATATATTATAATGTCTGTGTAGGTGGGTGGCTCTGGGCTGGGGGTAGGGGTGGGGTTGAGTGAGTGCGTGTGGGAGGCTGGGAGCTATAGTTGAATTTCCGTTTCCTCTCAAAATAGTTAGGATTTTTTTTTTTTGTTTTTGGTTCAATTAATTATTCTTTTAACACTCGTGTGTGGTTCGGATTATTTAATGAATCGAATTGAACAAAATCAAATTACTCTTGGATAGGTTTGGATTGATCTGTTTCTATAAAGTGGTTTGATTCAATTTTTCCTCAAAATTTATAGTTTTTTTTATTAAGGTTGATTTGAAATCGGTTTGGTTTCAATGGTTTGATTAGATTTTATTGTAAATTCCTACTTAGTTGGCCATTTATAGTCGAGCATTTTATTTTAGAAAAAATAGTTAATATCCTAATAATGTAAAAGGTTTCGAGTTTTAAAATAATTATGATAAGCTTATTAATTTTTAAAATAATTATTTTAAAATAATTTAAACAATAATTTATAATTAAATGAAAATATAAAACTATTTTACATCAATGCATAGAGATTAAATTCTTTATTTTAATCACATCTTTTCATCTATGACATAAAATCTTATTAAAAAATTTGAATTTAGTTTCATTGACATTTTAGTGAAATTTTATATGACTTAAATAATTTATAGAAATACAATCATATAATAAGTATTTGCTAATATTTTAAATATTATTTTATACATTAAAAAATTTAATTATTTTTTATGTGTAAAAAAATTAAACTTAATATATGAGAACTTAAATTTATTAATTAAATCAATAAAAATTATTTTAGATAATCATTTGTTAAAAGTGTCATTTTTCTATAATATTGACATGTTCTAACGTTCTTTGCATTATAGGGTGTAATTAATTTAATGTTAATTAATCAGGGGGAAATTTACTTAACATTTTCCTCTCGTATAATTCTCTCTCTCTCTCTCTCTCTATATATATATATATATATAGGTGGGTAAAAAATATTTTCTCAACCCGTTGTATTAAAAGTTGATTGAGTAGACTCATTTGATAAAATAATATTAAATAGTGGATTAAGTACAAATTTGAGTTTCAACAGTGTGAATGAAAAATCTTAATTTAGAAGAGATACTCCATTATAGTTTGCTTGGTTTGAAAGACAAAAATGAAATGGTACCCACGAAAATAATCCTGTCAGATTGTTTGTTAGAAGTAATTCACAAGAGAATTAATCTTAAATTAAGTGGGATTTATCGTATTAGTTGTTACTTGTCTTTTACATATCTCTACTCATTTCACCATCTCTCTCCTCATCTATTATTTATCTCTTTCAATCAAGCACCTCTAATTTTTACTTTATTTCTTTACTAATTCTTTTTATTTCTATCTATGCTATTTATTTCCTCTCTATTAAATATAGCCTTTTTAGGAATTAGTACCAACAATAACCATTTACAAGCTACCAAAGGAGAGAAACTGCAGCACATTTTCCTACTTAAACACAAAAGCAAAGAGACCACGCCATCACAAAATATTTTAGTTTTACTTTGGGACTTTTTTTAAAGATTTGGCATATTGTCCAACAGAGCTGTATGAAGTCAAATTTTCGCATTTGGGAATACAATGGTCTGTGTAACAAGCCCGATATCTAGGAATTCAATGCAATCTCGAAGGAGGGCTTCATTCAAGTGAAGGAGGATCAACATTTCTACCCAATCCAAAATTAAATTTCTCAATCTTAACCATTAATAACTTTTTAAATAAATGAAAGTAATCATGTAGCTTCTTTATTTGAGATTTTCATTTTTTTTCAACGACCGTAAAAATGATAAATTGTTAAAATATAACTCCAAGTAGTTGTTTTAATGACAAATGAGTTTGAGATTATGGTTGACATACAATAGTACTGCATGTTTGAATCGTGACTACATTAACTTATTGAAATTAATTAAGTTGCAACAAATATTTCCTGAATTCTTTATTTCATCAATATGGTTTGTCTTTCATCAATATTGTTTTGAGATACGAAGAAGAAAGCAAGAAGATTATTGTGATTATCATTTTTTTTATCAGTCAGAAAATAAAAACAAAAATTAAAAAATATAAAAAAAAAACATCCTAGACTAGAATTTAATATTATATATATACATTATGTGAGTTGTAAAAAGAAATTTCGAGTATATTCTAAGACGGTTATTGACAACCGTCTTAAAATGTGTGTTGTAAAAAGAAATTTCGAGTATCTTAATTACAAGTTTGCCACCGCGCCACATTCTAAGACGGTCCCAGATAACCGTCTTAGAATGTGTGTCGTAGAAAGCTCTATTTCTAGTAGTGCATGACAAATGAAATCACATGTCAGATTGAATTAAGTGACCAAGACATTAAATTCCTTAAACCAAACTTATTTTAAAGACATAATTCGATCGATTTTTATGATGAGTTCCTTTCGATTTTAAAATAGTTTGATTTGATTCAGTAGATTTTTCTTTTTTCTATTTTCCGTTGGAATCATCTTAAAGGTTACAAATTTTAATGCTGCTATAAATACTTGAATAGTTGTGTACATTTAGTATGTTATGTTAACTATTTGGATTAGTTTGAGTAATAAGAGTGCCAACTGAATGATTTGGATTGAGTTTGAGTTAGATTAAAATGGTGAATGACAAATTACTTATTAATAATTAACTTATAAAATAAATAACAAAATTCAACCTGTGCACATTTTATTCGTTCATTATTAGTTTTTTTTTTTGGCAATTCATTAATTTGTTTTATGAATGGATATGTAACTTATTTATTGAAAGTTCATTATATATTTATAACTTTTTTTATCTATAAAAATACTATCATTCTAAATATTTCCTCTCTGAATCCCCCCGCCCCTCCAAAAAAAAAAAATTATAGTTTCTAGACTTAATTTTCTTTCACTTTAACTATATAAATATTAATATATTCATGATAATTTTACATTCCGATCCACAATGACCATTAGAGAGATCACTAGAAAAAAGAAAGGTCGAAGGAAAATATGTGAAACATTTGAAGAGAATTGGGCAGTACAACTTCGACACGTCTAAAGTGGAATGATCAATGTGATAGGGAAGCAACAAGAGACAACCTCTCAATTGTACAAACGACTTCTGAAGATGAGCCTTAGAACATGAAGAAGAATTAACCACCTAATACATTTTTAATCATATATAATCTAGTTGATTTAGGATAAATCGGTGGATGATTGATCATTCATCAATTGAAATAATTCGTCTAATTCATTTAATTTTGTCTTCATAAAAAAATTGATTAAATTTAAAGTATGGATATGAATTGATTGAGTCATGGATACATAAATCATTTTGTCACCTTTATTGAGTGATGAAAATATTATTAGCATGTGACTAGTTTTTATTTTTATAAGCAAAAGGTTTACAACTTTTTTTAAAATATAGGAAATGTTGAAAGTCAATTCCAAGATCTTTTATTTTTTTATATCACCCAAATTCAAACCAATTGTTCGTCTTCCTTACAAAAAGATTCCAGACCTGTGATTAAACATCATCCCATTGTATATCCCACGAAGAGCATTACATAAACTTAGATTTTCCATTCAGATGCTAGAGAGATTTTAAGCTACTAGCTGCAGAGTAAAACAAATATAAATCAACAATCATTTAAAATGAGTCATAAATTGCGTCTAGATGTTTTTGTTTTTGCTTTGATGCTTTTAGATGAGTTTTTATGCTTCCTTAAAAAATGGCCTTTTCTTTTAGGCATTTAATTTATTATAATTATGTGTGACGTGTGTAGGGAGGGGTATAGAGACAGTTCTCTGGACCGCACGGATAACAAACATCTTTTTTAAAAATTTATATAATTATATCAAATTTTTTAATATATCCGTTAAGCTCAAACACTACCTATTTAATTTGTCAAAGTTTAATGTATAAGTACGATTAATTTATTATGTTAAGATTTTAATATTTAATTTAGATTATTATTATTAATTTATTATATTTAAAATGATGATATATTTTAATATGATAAATTTTAACTTAAAGTCAAACTTTTTTATTTTAATTTTATACATTTTTTTTACTTTTCTTAAAAAATAAATTTTTTAAATTAATATTTGGATCCACGTATCCATTTGTATACCCACCCTAGAAAGTGTGTTGCCAAAACACAGAATCCCATTCAACCAAAAAATAAATAAAAAAACAGAGTCCTTTATAAACACGCTGATGGGATTGTCTAAAGTATTTAAGCAATAAAATCCAAAAGGAAAAAAGAAAACAAAAAATTACCACAAGAAGAATTTGGGGGAGGTATAATCAGGAGACGAAGTAAAATGATTGTGGATGATAGTGATGTGATCTGACGGTTCATGTACTACCACGTTAGAACTCTGTGCCCAATGTGAGACGATGATTAGGTCTACCCATGAAAGGAACGAACACGTGGCAGACAACAATTGGGTCCCGCACTCAAGTGTGTAAAAAGGGATTTTGAACAAAACTGGCGGAGTCCTAAAGGAAAAAACTTTCTGCTTTGGACACCGGGAACAGATTCCAAATATTGGGAAATCTATATCACAAGAGAGGAATGGGTTTTGGGATCCCACAAAAGATTATGTTTGCTTGGACCCACTCAAGATTTCAAATCCCAGCCTTTTATTTATCTCTTTCTCCCCTTTACCATTTACTATACAACCATTAATGCTAAACCTTTTGTATTAATGTAGTATGCATTACTCTATTATTTTTACTTCAGTTTTCTTGGTTAGACCTTCAATTCTGAAATTTCTTATAATAATAATGTTGGTGGATTGTGTGATATGACTTATTATTTGCCCAAAGTGAACAATTAAAGCAGATGAAAGATTTATTTCCATGTTTTCTCAATTCGATTTGGAAATTGACTACAAACAAAGAATCGAGTCTAGGGCGACGTCAACATTGCGTCCAATTTCAGGTAAGCACACATCTATTTTGTGATATTCGGTGGGATTTCATGAAGATCTTGTTATTGCTGTTTGCTTAAATTTGGGTGCAAAGTAGATAACAACATTAATTAGATTAGGCTATCATACTAGTAAGCAAAAAAATCACATATAAAAAAAGATGAAACATCACAATAATCACCTAGGTTTGAAGCAATGAAGCTATTATTAGGAATAGGAGTTCATAGAATCTTAATTGACCTGTAAATGTTGATTGTTTATCCAAGTTAGTTTTCAAACATATCTTTTAGTTTATTCGATATTTTCGTGCCCGACAAAATGAGTTTCAGAGTTTGTCATGTATAACGAGTTGATGGGCTTGAGCATGTGAATATATATATTTAACATAAAAAATACAATTTCTTCACTTTTTATAAGAAACAGATATAGACGCACAATATTTTCAGTGCCAAACGTCACAAATATAAAAAGAGATCAGCGGCCCAAAATCATTTGGGTTACATGAAATGATGAGTGGAATTTTTTCATTAATTAACTTAATTTCTATAAACATTTTGAAGAAAAAAAAAGCACTGAAATGATGATAATAAAATGGTCCAATTAAATTAGGGGTCACATCCTACATTCCCCAGCGAAATGTTAGGCTAAAGTAAAGTAGGCTGAGGTAAGATTATCAGTTAGTTGGAGGAAAGTCACCAAAATGATCTTACCCAATGCATGCACTTTAGATTTTACACACAGCACTGTGTATTTTACAATGGCAAAATTCACAAAAGTGGGTAGACTTGGCAAGAATATCAAAATAAGGTAAAAGCGAACAAAAATAAACCCCACTCATTGCCCCAGGAAAATTAATATATGCAGTTGAGAAAATTAAGAGGAAAGTAATAGCGGTTTAATCTATCTACAATGGATATAATAAACTAATGTACGCCGGAAATTACCTCAATAATCTCCTTTATAGATGGGTTTTCAGTCTTCTTACAGAAACTTGATAATTGCACCTCCTTTTTTATAAGTACACCCCAAATATTCCTTTTTAAATCTTAAATACTTATTATATCCTTTCTTTTATCTCTCATACATTATTTCTTTAACGCATAAGCAATGGTATTATGTGTGCATACGCGTGGATATCATACCAGTTAGTTAGGAAAGAAGGTTGTTGCTTTAATTTTCAAGGTGACGTACTCATGCACATATGTAATTAAAATGATAAATGCTAATTAATATTCTTAGGATATTGATCAAATTTTTTAATTGAAATGTTTAAAATTATATTGTTTATAATTTATTTTACATTCTTTTATGATTTTTATAGTATTTTTTTTTAATTTCTTAAAGTATTGATTAGCATGACCGATTAGAATAAGCCAATACTATCCACACCCCAAATTCAACCTGCTTTCCATCATGATGATGACCGAATGGGAACAAAGATCTTGGGTTTTTTCCTTAGCAATCAAATAAAATCCAATTGAAAGGGAAAAGAGAGAGAGAGTTTTTATGTGTGGTGGTTGTACCAACGCGGTAGAGAGAATCTAGGGAGAAAGATCTCAGCATGAAGGCACACACAAAAATAACACCACATCCATGCCACTGTGCCACCACAGTTTTTTTTTTTCTCATGCACCCACTAATAGCAAAACCAAAAAAAAAAAAAGAAAAAGAAAAGCTAAGAGGGATAATTACATTCCACCTCTCTCCTTCCAATTCTCGCTCTGTCTCTTTCTTTCTCTTCCTCTCTCTCCGTGCGTGGCACTGGTCATGAATTACTGATATATATTTATATTTTAACCACCTATATATATTGTAAGAAAACACAGATAGTGTGTTCATCAGCTTATTCTCAAACCTGATATGGAGTTTCTGGATACCAGAAAACTACAGTTACAACAACAACAACTGCAACAACAGCCACAACATTTTCATGTGTTGGCAGTGGACGACAGTGTCATAGATAGGAAGCTTTTGGAGAGGCTCCTTAGAGGTTCTTCATGCAAAGGTAGGAACAGTATGCCCCTCGTGCTTTTTTTTCCTTCTAATTCTTCCATAGCCTCCTAATGTTGGCACGTCCGTACCATCTTAATTCTTAGGTTTTGTGTTGTTAATTTGGTTTATGGTTTTGTGGTTAATTATTATGTTTGATTATATTTGTTAATTAAGCAGTTACCTGCGTGGACTCTGGAGACAAGGCTTTGAAATATCTTGGGCTAATTGATGAGCTTGATGATACTTCTTCAACCACTTTAGAATCAGAATCTTCTCATCCTCCACCTCAACCATTACAGCAAGAGGTAATGATCTTATTATTAATTTGATTCTTCCTCTTCATTGGTTTTAAGATAAGTGTGCTTTTTGTGTGTACTACATATGAGCCAGGCTATTTTATCGCATATATATCAAAGTATTTAGGAAGTTTCTTCATTTCATGGACCTTTTTTTTTTGTTTCCGCACCTAGAAATTATTATCATAAAGTAAGTTATATGCTTAATTCACTTACAACATTTCTAGTTTTCAAAACAAGCTAAGCTAGACCGTTACTTCTAATTCTAAATGGCTTCCATTTCGTTGTAATGCAGCATTAATTATTCCTTTCATCATGTAATTAAACTCTTTTTCCCCCTTAAATAACAAAACTCAATTGCCAAAATGCCGTCTATATACGTTTCTTCTTTTTTCTATTATGATTACTAGGGAAGAGAGTCACTTCTCTACATTTTTAAAAAATAGTAAAAAGAAATAAAGAGAGAAGATGAAAATTGAATAAGAAGTGAGAGCGAATGGTTAATTATATAGGGAGAGAAGAAGTTAAATGGAAAATAAAATATAGAGAATTAAGTATACGATGGTTACTTAATAAAAATAGGGATTTAACAAAAAAAACTAAAAAGGAATATCTTCATTGTAGTTGTTATAAATTATTGTTGTTATTGTGGTTGTTGTTGATGAATAATAGGTGTAAGTAATGTATAGACACGTAGTGAGGGTAAAAAGGATGAGATTTGGGAATATCTTTTGTCCTAAAATTACCTTCAACAAGATAATATAGCAATCGCGAGGAGATTTCTAAAATTGTTGGTTAATGTAAATATATAACATGGAATTCTTGTGGAATGACGTAAAGTATTAATTAGGATGACTAATCTCACCAGAGTCATAATATAAAGTGACTTTCCATTAAGTTGCCCATTTCTATTTCATCACCACTTCCATTCATTGAGATCGCGCATGCATAAATCAAAATGCACTATGATATGATATATGGATCTCAACATAAGATTATCTTTTTAATGCGTAACTGTTTATGCTAGTTTTCTTGAAGATCCGATAGCATTATATCCCGCAAGAATTTATTTGATCGTGTCATAACATAAAGAAAGAAAGAAAAATTATAAAAGTTAATGAATTAAACTTTTTGTAGAAAAGTGGAAACTTTTTGAATGCGCTGTACGGACTCCTAAATATTGTTGTTTTGATTCACGATTGCCACGCTCCTAGAATCGTATCTACTCTTGTCTACATCAGTGTTCTTTAAGGCCCTCTCTTTTGGAAAATAAAAGCGGGTACAAAAAGGTTTTGGTATACACCATTCAATTTGGTTTTTGCTACCTCATCGTGGTCATTTCATTTGGCTCCTTTTAATTTCATTTCATCACCGTAATATATATATATATATATATATATATATATATATATATATATATATATATATATATATATATAGTGGGTGAGATATTCTAAATTAATAGCAAACAGTAACATGTACTTGATCTGTTGCATCTTTTGAATTGCAGGGAATCAAAGTGAATTTGATCATGACAGACTATTGCATGCCTGGGATGAGTGGCTATGATTTACTCAAACGAGTCAAGGTCAAACACACAACACTCTTATTCCCCGACATATTCCCGAAATTCCCTCTGTCTTTTTTAGCTTGAATAGCATGTACTCACTGAAAAAGATGCCAAACATTCCCTTCTCCTTCAATCAAGAGTTGGAATAATATATATATATATAATCTGATCATTCATTTATTTGCAGACTGCATAACTTGAACATATGGCTTTGTTTTTATTCAGCATTATATATAACTTTAAACGAGTGAGTGATGCTTCAAATTTTCAGTAAAAAGAAAGATAAAAGAAAAAGGAAAAAAGTTACAGATTTCAGGATCTAAGCTTGCTTTTACTTTTTTCTTTTTTTTATTTGGTTATTTTTTTTGTTTTCCTTTCTTTCTTCTTTTGACATTGCTTACTACCGCTGTAGGGATCTTCTTGGAAAGATGTTCCAGTCGTGATTATGTCATCAGAAAATGTACCTTCCAGAATCAGCATGTAAGATTTCCTTGCTTCATTGCGGAAATGAGTTCTCTTTAATTTTTTAGGATTATTTTTCTTTCCTTTAGTTTAATTTAAAAAATTGTATCATTTTTTTAATTAACGATAAATATTAATTTTTAGTTTTGTTAGTAGAAATGATAAAATTGTTAGTTTTGTTAGCAAAGAAGATGAAATTTAATGATCTTTTTTTCCCTTCCCTTCGCACTTATATTAATCCAACCCACCTTAATCTGCTGTTGTATCCTTAATCATCAATTTGTTACATTAACCAAGAATGAAGAAATGTAATAAGAAAAAAATGCATTATGCATGTATACTTTCTGCAGTGCATGCAAGAAATTAGTGCACTAGTCAGAAAATTGAGAGACGAAAATTGCTTAATATTACATGTAAATTATTTCGTCACTATCATGTAATTGACAAGTTGATTAAATTGTTGATAGGTGCTTAGAAGAAGGGGCACAAGAGTTTCTATTGAAGCCTCTTCAGTTATCGGATTTGGATAAGCTTCAGCCGTACTTTCTGAAATCGCTTGACAATTCTTGTGAAAAAGAATCTGCTAACAGTTCCATAGATTCAAACAATGACAATGTCATCAACAACAACAGCAATAACAGTAACAATAACAACAATAATAATATTAGCAAAAGGAAGGCCATGTCTCCTGAGCCTCATCAGGAGGAGAGATCAAGACCCAAAATGAAAGAGTTAGCGGTGGTGTAAAAAAAAAAAAACACTATATATAGAGAGTGGTCGATCGATGCATGCATACGTATTATACATTATAGTTTATGACTATGATCCTAATTATGGTTATCTCCTCAACTCTCAAGAACTTAATAAATGAATTCCTAGTGCGTACTAATGTTATTCACAAATCAAAATTACATTTTACCTTCTTCGTTTCCGCATGTTACATGCCACTTGCCAACTTAAATCACAGTCAGACGATTTTGACAAATCAGAAGGAACGTTGTTTTTAAGCAAGGAATTTGTAGTCTCTTAAACTATCTTCGAATTTGAGTTTAGAGGTGATCTAATAATTAAGTGTTTAACAACAACACTTATGAATTAGAATTTGAGTTTAAGCCTATCTTAAACTCAAAAGTTAATTAGTTTAAGAAGTGAGAATATTATGTTGAGCATACAAAAGTGAATTAACGTGGATCGATCTCCGGCACCCATATATAAGTGAGTAGCTGAGTGGGGTCTTTCAAAATCCTTTTGAGTAGTGTCCACTGCATATATAATTAAACTCTTATACGTTAATGGCTCTTGCTTTAATTTCAACATACGGAATAGAGCGTAACTGAACTAGTTTGCTGGCAATTAAGAAGTAATATCACCCCTTTCGCGCGCAGACAAATGGTATGGCGTGGGGTATTGAGTTACAGTTACATTACTGTGATCGGACAGCACGTGCTTTATACTGTTTTTCTTTTGTGAGTTGCATGTATCATGAACTTTTTCTTAATTTTAAGTTGGACCTTTTTTATCTCTGTGCCCCCTTCTCCAAATTAAGCTCCTAAATACCCCATTTTCAAATTAAATGCATAGATACCCCTTATTTTCTGTCCAATGTGAATTCGGATCCTTACCCACCGAATTCACAATTTGTTTTCGACAAAATATTGTGCACTCATATTAAGAATTCGATTTTCCCCATAAACCGAGTTCTTAAAGTTTTTTTTTTGTTATTTAAAAAATATTTTTATTAGGTAAATTATTTTTTCCCTTCTTTTTTTTTACAGTTTTTTTTTTGGTCTTATGCATTTTAAAACATCCATATTGATTTTTTAATTGTGAAATAACTTCATTAAGTCAAATTTCACAATTAAAAAACCAAAAATAATGTTTTAAAATGTATTATGCCAAAAAAATTAATGCAAAAGAGAAGGGGGAAAATATTTTACCTAATAAAAAATATTTTTTAATAAATTTTTAAATAACAAAAAAGAATTATAAAAACTGTTAAGAATTCAGTCATGGGAAAATCGAATTCTTAACGTGAGTGCACAACTTTTTTCTGAAAACAATTTGTGAATTTGGTGGATAAGGACTCGAATTCACTAGAAAAAAAAAAAAAAGAGGGGTATTTATGTACTTAAATTGAAATGGGGGGATATTCGGGAGCTTAATTGTGAGAATAGGAACACAGGATAAAAAGGTCTTTTAAGTTGTATGTGTGGTACTTGAACTCAAGAATTTTGATTAAGTTAATAATCTCATACGCTTGGTGTTTAACTTTAATTTGCATGTTTTTAATACAATATAATTATCTTTGTTAATAATAATGAAATTGATAATGATAAAAATGAATCTTTTAATTGAAATTGAGTTATTCATGAAAGAAGTTAATAACCAACAACACTTGGTGCTAATGATAATGATAATGGGTTGGGAGCGCAATTGCTAGAGCACGGGAGAATGAAGAGTAATGATTTCAGCAAGAGCAGCCGGACGGGGATATCCCGACCCGTGTCTCTTAATTAAGTGGTTTAGTCTAAGCCTTTTTTGGTATGAAATAAGTTGGATAGACAAAATAATATTTATCTTATATGTACTCAAAATTCTCAACCAAGATTTGTTCCTGCTTTTGATGGAAACAACTTCCTACCAATATCTTTTTTAAAATTATTATTTTAATAGTAATTGAATAAATTTTGGTACAAATTACCTTTTTTAAAATTCTATCATAATTAATTTTTTTTATTGAAAATGATAGTTTGTGTACAAAAAAACAATGGTATGTCCAATTATAACCCCTTTGGAGCCTAAAATATAGCCCACAGTGTATGAGACAAATATATGCATTTCAATTAGGATCATATTCTATGGTTGTAATTAAATTAATTTTAATTAGAAGATAATCTGTATCACAATTAATTAATTTCATTTTAAAATGGTAATTTTAACAATTAATTTAATTACTGTTAAAAATATAATTGTATTGTAATCAATTTAATTTGATTTTAAAAGGTAACATTTTAAAAAAGATAAATTGTGTTTTGAATTAATTACACAACAAAAACTTTGTTGTGCAATTCATTGACACTAGGGTGTGTAGTTTATTTACGGAAAAAAGTAATGTTTTTGTTATATTTTTGTTTCACAATGAAAATAACTTTTCATTTTTTTTGAAGTTGAAATAAGTTTTTATTGAATATATTACACAAGGGAAACTTATTCATTTTGTAAAAAAAGGTAAACTTATTTTTGTCAAAAGTATTGTTGTTAAAATAATTCCCAAAAAAGGTTAGGATGTGAACTTGGAGAAACCAGAGGTTAGAATAATATGAGCCCAATCCAAATTACTTATTGGACTCCGTCTCAAAACATTACATTACATAATGCAATGTTATGCATAATCTACGCTCATTAGTTTTAAGAATTAATGAAAGAGTTTGTTAGAAATGTAGTTTGGTGTAAAAAAATTAAATTATTAACCGATCAAATGTAATTTTTATACATATTTTAAAATCTTATTATAAAACTCAATCAACTTCTTATACATTCTTATTTATAAATAAATAACAATATAAAAGTATTTGTATTATATTTGTACATATATTATTTATTCTTAATGAAATCAATTAAAGAGAATACCCAAATGCAAACAATGCGCAAATTTTGATATATACTATAATGGCCACAATGAAGATACAACTTAAGACCTCAAATATAATACCTAGACCCAAGTCCACCCCAGTGGGTTAGAGGTATAAAATATGTAAATTTTCTTGGTTTATATCAAAATTCTGAAAAAAAAAATGAAGACTAAAATTATGAAAAGAAATGGAGAAACATAATTGTGAAAAAGGAATTAAAGGAGAACTAAAAGTGAAACTTAACCTAAAAGTAAAATTAAATATTCAAATATAAGAATAAATCATGTAGCTCAATAATAATAATAATAACTGAAAATACTCATTAATAATAAAAAAAAATTCTCTTAATCATTGAAGAATAACTCAAATAAATGCAATTGTTCAAGATAAAATTTCAGATTTGTGATATAAAAATAGATAATTAGAATTAATTTCGATAAAAATTACTTTTGAACTGTATAAGCAAATTAAGTCAACCAGTTTTGTGATAGTAACAAATACAAAAATTAAATTTTAATGTAAAAAAAAAAAAAACTGTTTATGTAGAGGACGTGTATAGTACATGTTTGGATTCCCATCCAATTTGCGGCTACACGTGTTCTGAAATATCCAACAAAATAACACAGCAGCAACCAGATACTCAAACATATCCTATATGGCTAAACACGGAAAAATACAGGTCAACTATTACTAAACAGGGTTTGCAAAACACGCGCTTCTTTAGTGTGGATTTCATTTAGATTTTAGAGATTTTGATATAAATAATTTTAAACCGTCTGAAAAAATGCATATTCAATGTGCCAATTAGTTTCAACTTTCAACTGTAAATTTTATATCAAAACATACGTCACGATATGAGAAACTAGCGGAATATGAATTATGAATTATAAGATATCTAAAGACGAGATCCTGGAAACATATAGGTGATCTAAAAACATCCATTAATTTAACTCGGATACCAGCTACAACTTTTCCAGCACTAAACTCTAATCCGCCAAATAAAAGCTCCCGTTTTTATTAAGGAAAACCATACATAAAGAAAACCAAAAAGATAAAAAGATCAAAGGAAGATAGATGCACCTATGGTTCACTAAATTCTGATAACGAGATACAAAAGGGTGTGCAACCCACATGTAACTTTGTGTCTATATATCCCATGAGACGAAAAGCTCCTTTCAAAGCTCATCTTTTCCTTGTTCTTGCTCATCTTTTCCTTGTTCTTGCTGAGCAGGTTTATCCCGGTTCTTTTCGATGAATTCTATGATGTCTTCCTTGGTCCTACCGCCGTCGTATTGTGATAACTTTCCACTTGCTGACCTGAAGTACACGGTAGGATAACCTTGGACATCAAAGGTTTCACTTGGGATATCGTTGGCAGTTGCATCCTGGAAAGTGACACAAGACATGCAGAATATAATTAGCAAACAAAAACCATAGGACGATAATTTCACTAAAATTATTTCTTAACTGCACAGATACACTCCCAGCTTTCAGTTTCAGCTTTCAAGGCTATACTTCTTACCGCATCGATTGAAACAAATATAATCAAAACTAGATGCATTTCTTACCAGTTTTGCAATAACAACATCAGCTTCATTTTGATATGAGATAGCAACTTCATCCAATATTGGAGCCAACTGTTTGCAATGACCACACCAGGGAGCATAAAACTCCAGCAGAACTGTAAGGTGTTTGTGTTAGCAGTTATAATAATGGAATGATAGAGGAAAATCACTAATTAACACAAGTGTTATAGCAGTATCAGAAGGATATCACATAACTTTTCATTCAAAAAACCAAGCTTTTTCCTTCATAGTTTGCAACCAATAATGTGATATTTTTTGTTGAGAGCACAGTGAATGCCAAAATCCATCTGATATCCATGGAATAAAACCAAATAAAAAAAGAAGTACATACCATTCTTCCCAGATTTGAAAACAATGTCCTCAAGACTGGCCCCAACTACCACTTTAACAGGTTCATCGTTAGTCTCGGGAATGGGTTCAGACTTAACAAATGGTGCAACATGACCATCCTGAAATATTCAGAAAAAAATGTTAAAATTTATAATTTTCAAGACAAATACACAATTAGATAACTTAATCACTTCAAATAAGATGCCAGATTAAATTAGGCGAAAGCAATAAGCTACTAAGAGAAATAAGAATAACCTTGTATGCCTTCAACCAGGTTGGAATGTGATCAGCTTCCAAATTGGGTTTAAAAAACTTTTTCCCATCATTATGTTGAATGATAATTAGAGGTACTTGCTCTTCTTTCAGTCCAAAATACTGCAAAGATAAGCCATACTCGATGTCAAATATTGATATTGATAATAATCAAAGAATAGCTACAGGATTTACATATTTTTTATACAAACCTGGAAAGCACCTTGACTAGACTCAACATCTCCCACCAAAAAGCTGACACCCTGTTGTTTATATTGCTCAGCAGCTTCACGGTATTTTGATTTGATAGCTTCAGCACCTTCGGCAGTGAAGTTGATGAACAACATTGCCTAACAATATCAAAACGATAGTTTAGGTTTCTTGAACACAGTATAAAATGGGGAGAAAACCAAAACAAAGGAAATAATAAATATTTGGAATAGGAAATGACGTGAAAGGAAGCAAATTTAGGAAAATGCTATGAAGTTCAGAATGGTAGGCTGATTGGGAGAACACTAAATTGAAAGTGGGGTTATATAGTTATCAATCTCGGACAGTGGCCAGCTCTGAAAATGATATAGCAGGATGCAGGAATGCCACTATTTTAAATATTATAATGAAATCATCGAAATTCATGATACATAATAAGTCACAGTTTTCACCATCAATCTAGGATCAATAAGAACATGATAATGAAGTCAAAAATGAAAGAAGATAATGAAATTAATAGAAAAAGAACAAAACAGATCGGATGAAAATTAGCCAAACGTGAACTAGGAAATCTAAAGGAAAGGAAGAAGAAAGATCGGAACATTAGTAACAAAAAATGTAAAGCATGAAGGAATAAAGGTCAAAACAGAAGAAACATTTTGTGCAACGGTCAAGGAAGAAGGCTTTGAAATCCTACTATGTTTTTATGCAAAACAAAAAATGCATTAGAAAATGGGGTAGAAATCACAATTTAACCCATAAAACCCAGACATCATTTCAGGGGTAAAAACGAGGTTTTGAAGTCTAAGTCATGGTAGTGCAACTATAGCAGGCAAAGCCCTCAGTGCCCTAATGGCAGCTATTTAAATCCATTCTATGCTGCTTTGCTATAGTGTTTATTGACAACATGGCGGGGTTGAATAAATTTAAAATACAACTGCAATACTCTGGTTCAATATTGGAAGAACAAAATAGACTTAATAGCTTCTTACCTTTGCGTTGGGACTGTTGAAGAATTTGACAACGAAAGGGTGATTGCTCGGTTCATTGTTAAAGACAGTAACAACAGGGGTACTAGATTCCTCAACAAACTTCTCTAGAGCTTCCACATTGAAATCCTACAGGCACAAGACAATTTTGTACACAATCAAAATAAGATAAAAACATAAAGATAAGATTGCAAAATAAATCCGCAGAAATGAACACTACCTGGAAGTCAACAAAAAGTTCATCGAATGGCTTGAACAGCCTAACTACGGGCCCAGAAACTGATGACTCTCCTCTTGGAAGGAGTTTGGCATTCAGAGTGTGACCAAAGTCATAATCAGAACGCAACTTCTCTGCTAAGGCAGAAAAGTTGTCAAACTCCTCTCCAGAAAATTTCGGGAAAACTCCAACCTGAAAACATAAGAAGATATTATAAACAGACCAATGTGACTTGAAATAAAGCGAAAATAAAACAATCGGTCACTTACAATAGCAACTTTATTTTCACCAATAAAAGCAGTAGCTTCATCAGCAGATTTAATTTCAGTTGAAGCAGGACCACTTTGTTTCTTCAAATAGTCAACGATGCCATCTGCTTCACGGGGACCTTTGTATTCCTGAACATTCTTTCCCCCATTTCTCAGAATATTAATTGTTGGGAATCCCTTAACATCATATTGTGATGCAAGGTCTTTGTTCTTCTCCTCATTGGCATCTACTTTAGCCAAAACAATAGGAGGATCATGACTACTCAAGATAGAAGCAGCTTTCTCATACTGCAGAAACAGATATTCCAGAAAACCATCAATTTGCATAATCTTACCATATAAATCAAAGGGAAACCCCAAAATTTAAAGGTGAACAAAATTACCTCCGGAGCAAGCTTCTTACAGTGACCACACCTAGAAAGAAAAAACAAAAAATCATATGAAAACCGGAATGCACTAATATTGATAACTATCGATCTGCATGAAATCGATTTTGACCATTTGATTTAAAATGCAAATCCAGCAATAATCGTTGAAACAAATGCACAAAATGATATAAAATAAAAATTAAATCAGTGTAAAATACAATAGAACAAAATTATAACATAATTAAAAAAAAAAAAAAAGTTAAGATCTACAACAAAGTCAAAGCAAATGGTAAGAGATCAGGTCAAAATCAACCAGAACAAAAAAGCAAGAGCAAACGACAGAATCGAAGCATACCATGGGGCGTAGAACTCGACGACGATGAAATCGTGCTTGCTGACAGTGTCGTGAAAGTTAGAGTGATCCAATGTGAGTACGAACTCCTTCTCCGAGGATTCCTCAGCGGAGATCTGAAAAGGAAGAAGGAGAGAAAGAAGAAACACGAAGAAGAAACAAGTCGAAACCGTACCCGCCATTTTCCTCTGAAAATGCTATGAAAATATTTTGGGCTTCTGAGACATTCACGAGGGTGGGGTTTTGTAGGAGTAGAAACAGAACCCCGAAAAACACAACGTATGACACGTGCGACATTTTCTGAGATATTTTTGAATTTTGATACAGCTCCAATACGGTACGGCGAATCTCATGTCCCCACGTTGGCACCCTATCTTACGTGGCGAGATGTCATTCGACAATTCTTGTCACGCCATTGTTTTATCTTTTTTATTTTTATTTTGGTGTTTAATAATTTTCTTCTTTTCAATCAATGAATAAATAAATCTTCAATACTTTTCTTTAGTGCCCCTAGTAACTAGTAAAACGGTCTACTTCCATAATGAAGAGGAGTTTTTAAAATAGGGGCGATAATTAAGGGATAAACTGATTATGCTTTACTGGGTGCTGATCCTGTGTAGGTGTGGTGTATGCTAGACATCTGTGCTGTTTTGGTTCAACAAATGAGATGGATTTGAATGCTTGCGTGCTCAATTTGTTGTCTGGTTGATTAAGGAAAGGAGTTTATTGATAATATCATTTGACTTTTTTTGGTTAAGTTTCTTAACTGTAATTAATACAACATTAAATGGTTGACAAGAAAATAGTTGAATATCAAAATGGATGTGTATTTTATATACTGTAACAGTATTCTTCAATTAATTCAAAAATTTATTAATTAGCTAGTGTAATAAATATTGATTTATATTCAACATTTTAAAAAACCAACAATTCAATATTCAAATCGTGATATTAATTATCTTAATTACCAACTTAAATATATTAATTATTTAAATCAATTATTTAGGTTCAAGCAAATAAATGATATTCGTGAATGAGTTTGTCCTTAACTAATTTTTTTTTTAAAAAAAGAAAATGAAAAAATATATTGTTATGATTAATCATAATATTTCTATGTTATTTTTAAAAATATAATATGATATCTTAAAACAAAAGTTACAAATAATGCTAGTAAATCATTCATTCAACATATTTTTTTTTATCTGAATTCTTAGTTTCCCTTATTCTCCATAAATACAATCTGAATTCTTAGTTCCCCTTATTCTCCATAAATACAAAGAATGTTTATATGTGTGTGTAAAATAGACTTGAACAAAAGTATTAAATGTAAAAACTAGTTTCAATTTTATATTTAATTTTTTTTTGCTGAGTTATATTTTAATTAACTATTATCATCTTTATATAACATCTCTAATATACTGTTACATTTAATGAAAATTTCATAAATATATTATATCTATTAAAATAACATTTAACTATATTTTTTTAATTTGACTACTTATAATATTTAATAAAATAATGCCTAATTATTTTATAAATATTAAAAACATTCAAATATATATTATATTTAATAAAAATTAATTAATATTTTATGTTTAATAAATAAATATTTAAATATTTAATCATACATTTAACTTTGACTGTATATTTAGTCAATTTTACAAATAATATATTAATTATAGTGTTTATTAAATATAGAAAAATACATTACATTTTTATATATTTGCTAAATTGACTACATATTCTATTTAATAAATAAAATAATCATATATATATATATATATATATAAGAGGAACATCTTAGTTGTCATTTTTTAATATGAATGTTTTTAGAATTTTTTTTCGATGTGAGTGTCTTTAAGGATTTTTATTATTCTCTTATCTCTTCTAATTTATCATTTTTAATATATCTAATTGTAATTTGAATTTAAGCATATTTTTTTAAAATAAATTATTTATCATAAATATGAAATATATTTTATATGTTTAAAAATAGTTATTTATTATAAAAATTATATATTTAAATATATTTATTTATTATAAATTTTAATGATATAAAAGTAACTATTTATTAGTTAATCTATAGTCTATAGTATATACAGAGTACAATAATTTTAAAAAGGAAACCTGACAAATGACTTCCAGCTTGTTATTTAATTCTGCTCCTAATTACTAAAATCATAAAATTTAAAATATGAAATATATCAATTATAAATAAGTTTCTAGATTTATTGTATTTGAAATTTGATTGCAATTATTTTTCATAATCCACCACAACAATTAGCGGAAGTGGCGACAATCATATTTGTGGCGATGATAACAATCATAACGACAAACATTAGTGGTTGTAGTAGTTAGTTGACTATCATGATGATGGTTGCAGTAACGGTCATGATTGACGATATTAGTGATGATCATGTTAGTGATAAGTTTGAAATATTTGATAAGAGGGAAAAAAGTTTGCAAGTTTTTTATAGTCATCAAATCATAACCCACTATGTATCATAAATTTCTTAGTTTTTTAAATAATTATTTTAAAAGTCAACAAATATATCATACATGATAAATTGTGATTGGATAACAATATAAAACTGTTTTATATGGTGAGTTGTGATTGAATAATGATATAAAATTATTTTATACGATTAGTGAAATAATAAACTCTTAAAGATAATTATTTTAAAGATTAGCAAACTTACTACACATGCACATGATGGGTTATACAAATCACATATCATCATTTTTTTCAAATAAATACTCATCAGAAAGGATATTTATCAACAATATTATACAAAATGAATTGGATCAACTGTTCAAGCAGGGGGCTCCGGGCCTCTGTTTTGTTCTGCCTCTTTACTCAAAGATGGGACATACAGTGAGTTTTATAATGTACCCGGGGGTTAAGGTGAAATATCCAAATAAGTTTCACTAACTGTTACTCTTGTTGAAACACATAATGAGCCCACCGAGAATTTTTATAATATTGTAATAAATTAAATTAGCTTAACTGTTTAGTAGGCTAGAAAACTATGTTTGTTTTCTAATAAAACATAGCTCCAGTTTTTCATTATATATAAAAACTTCTTACCCCATTGCGCTATGCGAAGGTATGGGGGAGGGATATTGTACGCAGCCTTACCCTTGCATAGCAAAGAGGCTGTTTCCGGATTCGAACCCATGACCAACAAGTCACCAAGGCACAACTTTACCGCTGCACCAGGGCTCGCCCTCAATTTTTCATTATATATATCATAAAAAAATCTTAGTGCAGGTCACATATAGTAAGCATAAAGGCATCACTCATGAGGGAAATGATTTAGTCAATAAATTGATAAGGTGTGGTAGCAGTGCAATTATGAAATGATCCCAGTCTTCCCAATTTATTCTAAAAAGCGAAAGGAGCATTGGACTAAGTTCATGGTGGAACTGGAAAGCCCTCATTGTTGCATTAACATTCGCAAAATTGGTAGCCATTGGTACTTGAGAATTAGTGGTAATGTTGATGTGTGTCAGATTGTGAATTTATTGACGAATTTAAACAAGCCCTGTAGTGGAGCCATATAGACGCATTCACACTTGGATATAGAGTAAATGAGTTCCAAATTCAGAATTCGTTGAATCTAAAAAATCTTAACACTAGCATTAGCATTTTCATGAGTCTTAGCTTTCATTGCATTAATGGATGAAAGAGGATAATGATAAATAGACAATAAGTTATAGAAATTTTAAAAAAAATAATTTATTTGTTGAATCATTACGTGTTTTCTGAATTTACGATATAAAAATCTTGATATGACCCTTAATGAAATCATCATAAATATATTTAATGAAGTGAAATGCGATCTTAATGAATCTCTAACATTACTAGTAATTGAACTACCATTACTATCAATAGTAATACATCTTTGATCTACACATCAGTTCTCCTAAAATTAAAGTAAGATTGAGTACAAAAAGGACAAAATAGGTTATTAATTATAGTATAAAAATTGGATTTGTTATTTTTAAAATAAATTTTATAACTGGTTTTGGTCCAATGCTAATTATATATAACCGGTTATATACCCAGATTTTTAAAAATCAAAACCAGTTTTACTTTTACCAAACCGACAAATGATCTACAGACAGTTACCTTTTCATAGCTCATCTTATCCTTTTTCTAGTTCATCTTTTCCTTGTTGAGCAGGTTTGTCTTGGTTCTTTTCAATGAATTCTATAATGTCTTCCTTAGTCCTATTGCCATCGTATTGTGATATCTTTCCACTTGCTGACCTGAAGTACACAGTTGGATAACCTCTGACTTCAAAGGTTTCTCTTGGGATATCGTTTGCAACTCCATCCTGGAACGTGACAAAAGACATGCAGAATAAAACTTGGCATAGAAAACATAAGACGATAATTTCATACAATATCTTAATACACACCGAGCTATTGTACCACAGAGCTTTCAGTCAGCTGCCAAGGCTACTTCTTCCAATATCGATTGAAACAAATATACTATCATAATAATCAAAGCTGAAAACTAGATACATTTCTTACCAGTTTTGCAATAGTAACATCAGCATCACTTTGATATGAGACAGCAACTTCCTCCAATATTGGTGCTAATTCTATGCAATAACCACACCAGGGAGAAGAAAATTCCAGCAAAACTGTTATCCTGTGTTTGGATGAAGCAATTTAACAGGGGAATTCATTTTTTCAAGGAATTTAAAATGATTCATGATAAAATAGCTTGTTTGGATAGAGTATTTGAAATGAGATTTAATCTATGGTATTTTTATGAATCATTTTAATTGACTAAAATAGTGGGCTTTCAAATTCTCTCAAAAAATATAAAATTTGAATTTTTTTTTTCGGAGATGCTCACTCTAACTCACGTTTTTGCTCGCGACTCTTTTTCGCTCAACACTCATGACTACGAGTGATCAAAGTTTTTACGGCCGATATCGATATAAGTTGTTTTTCACTGACGTTGGTCGAGGTTTTTTCCATCAGAATTTTTTTATGATGTCAACCAAAGTTATTTTTTGCCAATATCGGCTAAGATTTTTTTTAGGTAATGTTAGTTAGGGTTATTTTCTCATTGACGTCACTCAGGGAAATTTTTGCTAATGTCAGCCAAGGATTTTTTTTTGCCGTTGTCATTCAGATTTTTTCAGTTGATGTTGACCAATGATTTTTTTTACCAACGTTGGCTAGATTTTTTCTACTGATATCGGTTATGACTAACTTTTGAGTAAACACCTGTTAGGGTTTTTCAGTTGACGTCAGTTAGGTTTTTCCAGCCAACATCAGCTAAAGTTATTTTTAGCCAATATCGGTTAAGGTTATTTTTTAGCCGATGTTAGCTAGGGTGTTTTGGCTGATGTTAACTAGATTTTCTTAGCCGACGTCGGTTAGGATTTTTTTGCTGACATCGCCTAGGGTTTTCTGATTGACATCAGCCAGAGCTATTTCTTAACCACGTTAGCTAGGTTTTTTTGTTGATGTTGACAAGGGTTTTTTTCTATTAACACCAGCTAGGTATTTTTGACCAACATCGGGCATGACTATTTTTAGTCAACATTAACTAGGTTCTTACAATCGACATCCACTAGAGTTTTTTTGGTCGACATCGGTCAGAGTTATTTTTTAGCCAACATCAACCAATACTATTTTATAGTCGATGTTTGATAGGGTTTTTTGTCCGACATTGATCAAGGCAATTTTTTTAGCCAACTTCGACTAGAGATTTTTCAGCCAATGTTGACTAATGATGTTTTTCGGCCGACATCGGATAGATTCTATTGGTCGGCATCGACCAAGCTATTTTTTAGCCGATATTGGGTAGATTTTTTTGTCAACGCCTGCTAGGATTTTTTAGGCTGACGTTGGCTAAAAATAGCCTTGGTCAATGTCGTTCGAAAAGACCTTAGTCGTTGTCGGCCAAAAAGACCCGCTGGCCGACGTTGGTAAAAAAAAATCTAGCCAACATCGGCTAAAAAATAGACTCAACCAACGTTAGCCAAAAAATAGTCCCAGCTGACGTTAGCTGACAAATATTTCTGGCATACTTTGATAAAAAAAAATCCTATTTGATGTCAATCAAAAAATAGCCTTGCTTGATGTCGATTTAAAAACATCACTGGTTGTGGTAAGACAAAACAATCCTAGTTAAAATGAGCAATATTTTATATTTATAAATTATTAAAAATTGAAAATATTTTTTAATTAATATTTCAAAATTAGATTGTGTTTATTTTCTATAAAGTTTAATATTAAAATTTCATCTATTTAAAATATAAAATTGAAATTTTACATATGGAGGAAATTGAATTGTCCTATCCAAACAAAGAATTTAAAATGGAATAAATTTAAATTGATTTATCCAAACAAAGCATTTAAAAAATGAAGGAAATTAAAATTAAAACAATTCAAATTCTAGACATTTTAAATTCTTTGAAATTTTGAAATTTCTAATCCAAACGCAATCAAGGTTAAGGTTTTTGTGTTAGCAGTTATATTATTCTAACTTGGAATGATAAATGTGATGTGATGTGTAAGGGAATTAATTTGTGTATAATTACTGCCTCTCAGAAGAACATGTTTCTTGAAGGAAATAGAGGCATAGTTATATGACCATCGATAGTTTAATTTTGTACGCAAACATAAATATAATACACAACTTTCTCATCAATATTTTAAAACCTTTTATAGTAAAATCATATTACAAAAACTTTTGGTCCTAGACATGTAGTAAAATCATATCTATCAGCTTCATGCAAAGGTTGATATTTCAAAAAATCGAGACTTATTCATTATCTATTCATCTAAATTGGACTGTAATTTTAAGGTTATTTCACACGTAAAGAACATTAGAAACATGATATTTTTTTATTAAAGCACAATGAGTGCCAAAATCTATCTTATAATCCATGGAATAAAACCAAAATAGAAAAAAGTAATAAAGTATACCATTCTTCCCAGAGTTGAAAACTATGTCCTGGAGACTGTCCCCAACTACCACTTTAACAGGTTCATTGTTGGCTTCAGGAATAGGTTCAGACTTAAAATATGGGGCAATATTTCCTTCCTGAAATATTCAGAAAGAAAATGATAAACTTTATAATTTTTAAGACAAATAACTGCCACAATAGTTTAAAATTAGTTCACTACAAGATAAAATCAGGCAAAAGCAAAAACTACTAAGAGAAATAAGAATTACCTTGTATGCCTTCAACCAAGTTGACATGTGATCAGGTTCCAAATTGGGTTTAAGAAATTTCTTCCCATCATTACGTGTTACCGTAATTAGAGGTACTTGGTCTTCCTTCACTCCAAAATACTGTCAAGACAAACCATACACTTGTCAAATATTGATATTAAGCAGAGAATAACTACAGACGGTAACCACTTGAGTTTTTTAATTTAACATATCTTGATTTAACACACACTAAACTACAGAATGTTTAACATATTTTGATACAAACCTGGAAAGAACCTTTAGTAGACTTAACATCTCTAACCAGAAAGCTTAAACCCTGTTGTCTATATTGCTCAGCAGTTTCTCGGTATTTTGATTTGAAAGATTCAGCACCTTCAGCAGTGAAGTTGATAAACAATATTACCAACCAAAATCAATACTTTAATTTAGGTTTCTTGAACACAGGATATGATGCGGAGAAAACATGGGAATTTTTTTGTGGAATGGTCAAGGAAGAAGGCCTTCAAAGCCTATTATGTTATTGAAGCAAAAATGCGTTAGACAATTAGACAATGGGAAAGAAACCAAAGTTTTACCCCCCAAAAAAACATTAGACAATCTTTTTGGGGTTAAAAATGAATTTTTGAAGTCCATGCCATAGTAGCATCGCTGTAGCACGCAAAAAGCCGCTACAGGGACCACAATAGTTCAATATTGAAAGAACAAAATTGACTTAGAATAGCTTATTACCTTTGAATTGGGACTGCTGAAGAATTAGGCAATAAAAGGGTGATTTCTCAGATCATTGTTAAACAGTCACAACAGGGACACTAGATTCTTCAACAAAATTCCCTAGAGCTTCAACATGGAAATCCTACAAGCATGAGACAGTTGCACACAAACAAAATAAGATTGAAAAACACAAAATAAGATTGAACAATCAATTAACAGAAATCAACACTAGCTGGAAATCAACAAAAAATTCGTCAAATGGATTAAATAACCTAACTATGGGCCCAGTGACTGATGATTCTCCTCTTGGAAGGTGTTTGGCATTCATAGTGTGACCCAAGTCATAGTCAGCACGCAACTTCTCTGCAGTAAAGTTGTCAAACTCCTCCCCAGAAAATTTGGAAACACTACAACCTGAACACAAAGGAAAATATTATCATTGACCAATGTGACTTAAATAAAGCAAAAATGAAATGACTGGTCACTTACAATAGCAGCTTCATTTTCACCAACTAAGGCAGTAGCATCATCAACAGATTTAATTTCAGTCGAGGACCACTTTGTTTCTTCAAATAGTCAACGATGCCGTCTGCTTCATGGGGACCTTTGTATTCTTGAACATTCTTTCCCCCATTTCTCAGAATCTTAATTCTTGGGTACCCCTAACTTCAAATTCTGATGCAAGGTCTTTGTTCTTCTCGTCATCGCATCAACTTTAGCCAATACAATGGGAGGATCATGACTACTCAAGATAGAAGCAACTTTCTTATACTGCAGAAACAAGGATGCTAGAAAAATCAGCATTTGCATAATTTTACTAGGTGAACTCAAAGGAAACACCAAAATAAAAGGTGAACAAAATGACCTCCGGAGCAAGCTTCTTACAGTGGCCACACCTAGAAAGGAAAACAAAATCATATGGAAACCACAATGCACTAATATTGATACCAATCGTCTCAATGATTTAAAATGCAAATCCTGCAGTAGTGTTGAAATGAATGCACCAATAGAACATTAAAATTACACAAAAATCATAGTAAAATGTGAACATTAGTACATACACAAAATTCTAATGAAGTTAGCAAAAGTAAGATCTACAACAAAGTGAAAGCAAATGGAACAGATTAGGACTTGTATCAGAGAGGCGTAATGACACTTCTTACATAGTGCAATGGCAGACTTGTTATCACAATATATTTTTGTGGGATTATTTTGCTTACGATGCATCACTTCTAGAATTTTTGTCAGCCATATCACCTGTGTAGAAGAATTGGTTGATGCTATATTTTGCTTCAACTGTGCATAGTGCAATAATTAGTTGTTTCTTCGAAAACAAATAGCCAGATAAATTGTGTACCCTGACATTTTTTTTTCTTGTTTTATATCTCCTGTATAATCACTATCCATATACCCAACAAGCTTCAATCATATTTATTAGCGTAAAAAATTCCTTCGGTCATAAAACTTTGATCAAAACGATTCCAAATACTAGTCTAGTTGCAATACTTCCCACCAAACATTTGTAATAAGTTAAATCTACCCTTTTTACCACCATTTTCTCTTGTCAACTTCTACTTCTCTTTAACTGTGTGTAAATTGGCTTCGATTTCTCAATCTTGAATTGCTTCAAAATGTCAGCTGCATATTTCTTCTGACAAAAATCTCTTGATTTTGCTGAACTAATTCAGTGTCAAGAAAATAAGACATCAAGTCCAAATCTATCATCTCAGAAACAACTTACAGCCTTCTGCCATCATTTGTCAATTATTGTTGGAGAAAATTATATAATCAACATAGAGGCATACAATAAAAATATCTATATAATTTACATATTAATCCATTATCTATCATTATCAATATCTTATGTAATAAAACACTAAAAATAATAAAATCCTATAGTATATAAAAAAAAGGTAAAAAATATATATATAAAATCCTACTTTATGAGTGAAAGAAGAGAATATTTATATATATATATAAGGACTCACCACTCTTTCGGTTGGAGTCGATTAACATCTTACTTCAAAATAATACTTTCTCTATTACAGGGGTGTTAGCGGGCCGGTTCGAGTTGGTTTTGGTCAAATTTAAGACTCAACCCAATCAAATTTGATCGATTTGATTTGATTTTCACAATTTTTTTTTGAAATCCAACTCAACCCATTCATGAACGGTTTGATTCGATTCGAACCAACGAATTACCCATTTAAATTTGATTTTTCTTTTAGAATTACTATTTTATATTATGATTCATCCAAATATCTAATACAATTAATACAATATTATCAAATTTCTGAAAATAGTAAAATTGATTCATTTAATACCATCAACTTAATATTCTAAAATAGATTAATACAAATTAAAATAAAATATTCTTCAACAAGATCTACTATAATAGTCTGAATTATATAATTATTTTTTACAAATTAATTTTTTGCAATAAATTTTGTAACAACCAGATTTGCTACAACCAAATTTGCTAAAAACAAATGAACAAAATATTATTCATTAATATTGTAAACATGAAAGAAAAAATAAATATGAAAAAAGTGAAACAAATAGCAATGCACCTGAAAGTAATACTTTAAGAAATTTCTACAGTAGTCTCAACACTTGAAGTCCTAAAATTAACAATATATTTAAAGTGAACACTCATACTCTTAGTGTCTAATTATAAGACTCTTTCAATTAATTTACATCTCTTATCATTTTTCTCTATTCACTTACTTATTTCTTATTAATAGTTGGTTAAAGGATAATTAAGTAAGATTATATAAGAAAAAAATAATACATCTAAAAATTAGAGAAGTATCTTGTAAAAAAGGAAAAATAAATTTTAAAAAATATCTTATAATTAACAACAGATAAGACATAAAAACCTTCCTTTTATTTGTTTCATACTTTCATTCACTTTATTACCGTCAAATTACAGTAATTTAAGATTTAATTTAACAAATTTAAAATAGAAACAAATTTCTCTCTCCTATCCCTCATTAATCATGTATTCTTTTCCACTGCACACGATAACACTCCATAGAAATTTCCAGCAATGGATGATTTTCTTCTAAAGAAAATGATTGAAAAATTTTAGTCACAAGGTGACAATTGAAGATGAGTGATTTACTTCTATTAATAAAATAAAATAATCACAATTTCAACACAAAATCAATTGTTGGATTTGATGATTCAAGTTTCCAATTTATTTATGGCTTCTACAATGTTCAGGGGTGCATTCTTCTTTCTTTCATCTTTTTCCATAGAACGTGCAGAATATTAACAATAAAACTTGAAGGTTCTTTCTTTCATCTTTTTCTCTATCACCTTGTGAATATATATATATATATATATATATATATATATATATATATATATATATATATATATATATATATATATATATTCAGTCAGGCTGCCACATGCATAGTTTTTATATTGGTAGAGTAGAAGAAAATAAAATGAAAAATAAACTACTTCAATTAAAATAGTGTGATAGAGAATCCACTGAAATTTTTGAAAATTTTCTTTCCTTTTGTTTTTGACGAATTATTTTTTCTTTCCTATTCCTTGGTTTTTCCTCTACCAAAATGACTATTAAGCTCACTTGACACTAATTTGAAATCAGAGAGGCATGATAAGTTAATAACAGTTCTGCACACACTTGGAAGAGTTTATGCCTATCAAATTCTCAAAACTGATTCAAAACACACAGTGCATGTAATCATGACTCATGCACAACCTTTTTGTAGGTGAAGTGGTTATATATATATATATATATATATATATATATATATATATATATATATATTCCTCTGGGCGATGCAGCTAGGCGGTGCTGCTGATTTTTCTTGTTTCGTTTTGATCAAATCAAAAGCATTTCAAGTTTCAACGGTCAAACTTGTCAACACTCTAAATATATTATACTTATTTGCTTAAACACTGACAAAGTAAACAACATTAATCGAAACAAACGAGAATGGAAACATACCTTGGTGCATAGAACTCGACGACGATGAGACTGTACGTGCTTACAGTGTCGGAGAAGTTTGAGTGATCTAACGTGAGAACATCCGACTCGTCAGCCGAATACTAAGGGGAGGTAAATCGTAATTCTACTCACCACCATCGTTGCTCTGTCTGAAGAAACTTTTGGACTTCTTAGACTGACATTGACTAGGGTCAAGGGGTGTTTTTGTAGGAGAAGCAACAGAATGCTGATGTACGAAATTGTTTCTAAATAATTTCAAATTTTGGTTTTGGCTCCATTAGATACAGCCAATCCACTATTCCCACGTTGGCACTCTTCCTTACGTGGCTGTATCTAATTCCACAATTCTTGTCACATCCACGTTTTTCTACCTTTTCTACATTTTTTTTATTTTGGATAATTTTGGCTTTAGTATTTCTTTGCTTTTCCTGCATATGAAATATATATTTAGGAGTTTAAAATAGGATGATAATCATCAACATTCAGATGAAGACAGATGTCATATCATCAACAGATATATGAAAAAACTCTTCGCATGTGAACTCTACTCGTGTGTATGAAAATAATGAAAAGAAGGGTAAATGAAAATAATGAAGAACAAATTTAGATTATGTATGGAATTAGGTGAGAAGGGTAGTATACTAGTATTTGATTTGAAAGAAAAAAAATAGAAAGAGAAAAACGATTACAATATGTAAACATCGATCTTGATGAGAGAAAATAGGATCAAATCAATTGTTATACGTTTTTTTAGCAATTTAAAATTAACACTAACAACTCAAATCACTAGAAAAAAAACTATCGGTGTCAAAAATACATTATCAGAAGATGACTTCTTGAGGCTTAAATGGGTGGATCAGCCATTTAGCTTCAATGGAGTCGAACAGAATCAGGACATCCGCGAAGAGCAAAGAATCAAAACTGCAAGAAATAAAACATTTTAAATTCACCAGATCATTCTTGAAACTTCTACAAAATTTCCTTGCTTCCTCTTGATAAGATCCCACTCCTTTTCTAGGCATATGCAACATATACAGTCCACCTACAAGTTACAACCAATCAACCAATAAATGATTTTTTTGTTTTTTTGTTTTTGTCTGTACAATTTTCCCCTAACTATAGATTGGATGTTACCGGAGCTGAATTCACGATGACCACTCCTGACATTTTAGGCGCCCAAACCTTTCATCGCTGAAACATGTTCCGAGCAAACCTCTATAGGGTAATTCAAGAGGTGCTTTCCTATATAATAACACTAACTCTAGCTGCAAAACTGGTGGGTTAGTTCTAAATCTTCCATGTAATCTCTAGACTCCCCCAATTAATCCACACTAGTAAATGCAATCACATGATCTCAAAAGAAACCAAATAGCTGGAATATCTACTTGTCCCCGGCACTTTGAAGCCTGACTTGTTCATGAGCTTTCACCACCTCTGAAGTGAAACTCTCTAATGTCTTGAAAATGGGAATCAAACCAGCTTGTAAACTATTATTAGCTGCATCACGAACAAGTTTGATGGCTTCTTTATGCCTGACCCTCTCTTCATGCAATTTCTTCTTCATAGAATCTAAATCCACTTTAAGATCATCTAGTGGTGAAACACCACTATCAGAAGCAAGCTTTGACAATGCAATCTTTCCCAAAACTTTATCATGGTCATGTTCTGAGCCTCCCATTTCTGTGTGCAAAGTTCTAAGCTGTTTCTCAAAGTCCTTTCTAAGATACTCTGCTTTGATTCTCTGGCGTTGCGCTTCATCTTGCTTTTCCCATAACTCATGTAGTTTTAGAGCAAATTCATGCATGGCCTCTGCCACCCCAGTTTCTGATATTCTACTCATTGCATGATTCCAATCATTGCAAATTATAAAAACTGGTGGGGCATCAAGCTGACTTGGAGAGAAAGGGGCAATACCATCAGCTGTTTCTTCAGGTTCATTAGGAAGGCACCTTATGAGCCACTCATTCAAATTCTTGACATAAGATTTTTGAGTCTTAACCCAATGGTTGAACTGACTGCACCAATTCAAAAGCTCCTTTTCAAGTTCTACAATGGCCTTCAAACCTTCATCTCCTTGCAGACCCACGTTAATCTTAAGAGACTGACTTTTACTCTCCATGATAGCTTGGAACTGTTTCTGGTGGCATTTGAGCATGAATTTCCACATTCTTATGAATCTGCTGACAAATAGGCTATTCATCAAATCAATAGCTCCATAACTTATAACTCAAGAAAAACAATTCAACTGTGTTGGAGAAATAATAGATTTAGCCATTTCAAAATCAAATGGGATAATACTAATAATGATGATGTAAATTCAAGCAAAAAAAAACAAACCAATGATGATGTAAACATATCTTCAACCACTAACCACTGATGAGAGATAATCACTGAAGTCTATTTCTCATCAACCACTCGAAGACATAATTTAATTTGACTTAGTGTCACCCCTCTATACATCTTAAGACAAGATCCTCAATAGAATGTCTGATTTGGCACATTGCCACCATCAATTCTTGGCCTTGTGCTTCCAGGGGCTCTGATATAAGCATTAATAATGACAACAAGGTTCTTAAATCACAAACTCAAACATTCCATAAGGGATTTCTCATTCTTAGATAAACGGAGGAGTTGCATTGAGCCAATAAAACTGTGGGGAACAAAACTGTTAATTGAAGCATCTAAGGAGGAGAACAACAGGGTTTTACTCAATTAATTTTGTACAAAAAAAGAAAACAATTATAACAGTTGGATCATTAACTATCACCAAGATTTTCCTCAAAAAAAACTGTCATCCAGATTCACAAAGAGAGACATTAAATCATGGCCAACAATGATGTGAAACTTCAAAAAGCAGCTCTTGTGTGTTCAAAAACATTAATACTTCATTACTTATTTTAGTCTAATCTTTATAAAGGAAGAAGAGAAACCAAACAAATTTCCCCTTTGAAATAATAAAAAAAAAGCTTTTTGGCAGTATTTTCTTATAAAAGTTTAAAATTTTTGTGACCAGAAATTAATAAGCAATGACAAACAAATATCAGCATAGTGAATAAGTGGAGCAATTTGATACCCGTTAATCAATGCTGCAAGTTGAGGCTGCAATTCATTATCCCTCAATTTATGTATTCTTCCCATTATAGTTTCAGCAGTTCTGATGCAAATATTGATTTTTGTTTGCAGCTTCCTTATTGATGCCCTAGTAGCATCAATTTTACTAGATTCAGCTCCTAGATTATCCAATGTTTTCAGTCTCTTGAACTTTTTCTCATAAATAGCTCGTAACCTCTCTTCATCCTGAGAGCAGGGCAAAAACATGAACATATAAGCACAATTCGAAATTAACACAAAGTATGATATTATCTAAAGTTACTTATCAATGCAAGTAAGTGATATAATCTACAATTTATTGATTAATACAAGTAATGTATCATAGAAAATGATGCTGAATATGCAGTACATATTTGACATAAAAAATACATGTTATTGAGTAATGAAGTTTCCATTTATATCCTCTCCTCTCCAACAACATGAAGGTATGAAAGGGAAACTATATCGTAAGGAAATTTAGAAGTCTTTGTCCTCAACAAGTAGGTCATACAAAAAATAATTAAGATGGATACGAAACTATGAATAGCTCCAACCATTTCTAATTTTATGATTCATTTCAGTTTAAAGAATCTAAAATCGAGTAATTTAAAACAATCATATTAATACCTTAACTTCCTTATACAATTTCTTCTCCCATGCATAAAGTTTCTCCAATGTGGATGAAAGGTTTTCTGGATTTGTCTTGAAGTCTTTCCCAGGTTCCCCACCACAGTATGCTTGCGCCAATTTTATTTCCCTAGAAGAAAATTGTATAGATACAAGATCTGAAGGTAGCCTGGAAGGTGCTAACATCTGCAGGATTCTGGAAAAGATAACTGCATAACACACATAACAAGACATTTAGTTGGTCAATGATTCAAACTCATCGCAAATGATTGTATGGAGAATAAAATATACAAAAAAAAATAACAATAAAGCCCCACAAATGCACACATGTATGCAGTAGAAAATTCATCAGAAGGACTCAATTTAGACATTTAAATCAAACTGCACCTGCATTTTCTTGAGGCACAAGACTGGGGGGCGGAGTATGGAAATATAAAACTAAAGGGGGGTGCATAATGAAATATATATTCCCCTTAATTTTTCAACTTGGTTGACAATTGATCACACAAACTGGTACTGCCTGCAGCCTGTCTACTCTATACCCACTAAATTATTTGTTTTAGGTGAGCAGACAAAACGTGAATAGTACAGAAGAAATGAGTAATTCTCTATAAAGGGAGTAAAACCACAAAACACATCTTATCAATAATTTAATATAATTGATAACACTCGGCATAGGAAATATTTTGCCTGTGGAACTCAGGCGTGCCAAATCAACACAAGCCTATTGCAGAAAGTGGTAAAGAATACTGTTTTACAATAAACCTGCTTCATTTAATGAATTAATTAGCTTCTAGCCTTTTTCTGAATGCTATCTAATTTTGTTGAGATTATGTTGGTTTACATGCATAGAATGGTCATCAAATGGCATAACTAATGTTCATTCTAGCAAGTTATAAGCATGCTACCAAAGCCAAAAGAACAAACAAATAAATTGAAGGAAAAAACAACAGAAGACAACTCAAGCTATGTTTCGATCAAAGTTGGAAAAGCATTATGCAAATTCCAATGCACAAAATAAAGAAGAAAGAAAATGTTACTTTGAGAATAAAAATACTTTTGAGCTCTCTCAACTAAAACACAAACATGCACTCAGCTGGTAAACAGGCTGGGGTGTTTCGGACACTTGGTCCTTACTTCCAAGTATCCGTGAACGATGCACCTAATATTTTCTTACTTCCTTAACAAAATAAGACCCCTTCCCTTCCCCTGTTGAGGGAAAACAAGGATGAAAAAGAAAACATACATTATACATACTACAGTGTTCCTCAACAGTGTGGAGTACTCCTTGGAGTTGAGCTCATCTCAGCTATTTTCTGAATAGAAATTATTATTAATACTCACAAGGCAAAACATAGAGAGACTAAATCTAATCAGCAAACAAAACAGCCAAAGTCCCAAAAGGAGCAAATCAGCCAATCTACATCACCTTCGCTACCTCAACAGGTTCAGCAAAAGGATCAAACAAGCCAAATACCAACACTCACACATCACCAGCCACAAGCTCAAGTCCCCCCCTCCCCCACATACACACACACAAACAAAAACAACTCCATCCGTAACTTATAATTCTAACATTTCACAGAAGAAGACAGAACATTCATTCATACCTCTAAGTGCAGCAACCCTAGATCTATAAGGCCGTTTGCAAACCTCGAGCAACAACGCAACCTCTTTCCCGAAATTCGACGCCGTCACAAACTCATCCTGAATCTCCTCAACAACCTCGCGGAGATCCCTTGTGCCATGTGCGGACAAAGTGGTGGCGCTGCTCAAAACGGAAGAGTCACCGTCCACCGTCGTAACGGTCGCTTCGTCAATCTCGAAACTAACCCCTTTCTTCGCACCGCGCTCTTCGGAAGCAACAGTGTCGGGGCTGCTGTTGATCTCTTTCTCGACGGAGCCGTTATCGCTGCCGTCGTGAAACCTCACCGTCTTGGAGCTCCCCTCGCTGCTACTCACCTGCTGCAACGGCACCGTTTTGGTATTCGAAGGGCCCTCCCCGAAATCCCTAACTCCAACACCAAAACCCTTCTCCTCTCCCATCTTTTTCTTCTCCTTCTTCAACGGAACAAACTCCTTCTCTTTCTCTTTCATCGTTTCGTGTTCCGTTTCGTCCTCTAACTCCGGAATCCCTTCCCTCTCCCTCACTTCCTTCGAATCGGGGCTGCTCGCACTCGACCCGAGCCGAGGCGGGTAACCCGGGTAACCATTGTCGAAGTTATCGAAAAAGTTGAGGAAGTCCCAGGTGGAGACGCGAGGAGGAGACGGCGGTGCCGGAGGAGGACGCGGCGGAGAAGATGACGGTCCAGGTTGAGGGTAATACGGGTAATTCCCACCGGGAAACCCGTAGAAACCGGTGTTGCCGTAGCCGTAAGAAGGATCAGGCCATTGTCCAATAGTTGCCACGTGTCTTTCGGGCTCTTCGTAGACCATGGGTTTTCCATTAGGGACAGACCTCTTCATGTAGTGAGCGTAATGGTAATTTTCATAGTATCCGTATGGAGGCGGGTCCGGTTCTGGAGAATCGTGAATGTGAGGCGAAGAAGAATGAGAATGAGAAGGTGAAGGAGAACTTAATTCGGATCCAGAGGATAAGGGTAAGTGAGAACCGTCGGGGGAATCGGCGTGAGAAATAGAAGGGGAAGAGGATGAGAGTTTGTTATTGTTGATGCTTTTGGTTTCCGAGGGTAATGTGAGAACCGGAGAGGAGGAACCGGTGGTGGTGGTGAGGTCTTGTTCGGCGAACTTGTGAAGGGCGTGGCCGATTTCACTCAGCGAATGGAAATACGCCACGTGTGCAGCGGCGAGAGCGTAGCGTTGCTCTGATGCGGCTTTGAGGAACGCCTTTCGCTCTCTGCACAGAACCACCGCGGGGAAGTCCTCCACCTTGGACCCGCTGCAGCCCATGTCAGTGGCCCGATATCAGAGAACGAGGGGTGGGTGTCCACGACGGAGAAGAACATGCTTCAGCGTCGCATAATGAAGAAGAAGAAGCTTTGAATATATATCTCTATCATTTAATTAGTGTTCTGGTCTGCATTTATTGATTGAGGGAAGCGCGTGAGAGTGAGTGAAGTGAAGGGTGAGGAGTCAGTGTACATGGAAGGGGAGGGAGACTGAGACTGAAACTGAAACAGGGAAGATTCGAGAGAGATTTATAATTATTAAATTAAGGAGAAACTGGTATTGAGATTTGTGATGTTGGGGATCTGTATTTTGTAGTTTGAGACAAAAATTGATAGTCAGGATTTAAAGTAGAGGAGAAAGGGGAGACCCGCCATTGCCAAATGCCAACGGATCCCTATACTACCATCTCATGCTCTTTCTTTCTCTTTTTATTTATTACTTCTATTTAATATTTATTATTTATACTAGCCAAAACAGACGCGTCACCGCCTGTGTCCGCATTTTTTAATTCACTATTGTGTTTTGACATGCTAAAATTAGTATCTTTTTATAATTTATTTATTATGTATTAATTTTATTATTTCTTTATTGTGTCTATGAGTTTTAAATTTACATTTTATAATTTATAAAACTAATTTTATTCTTATTTTGGATTTCTAATAGGTTATCAATTATTTAGTTTCAATGTTAATAAATATGTCAATAGATATTAGATAAAATATATAAATATAATTTAAAGTTTAAAAAAATTAAAAATTTATCTTCAAAAAAGAAATAAAAGCACCTATAAATTCTTGTCTTTGACTTATATTTATTTCTCCATAGAATTTGAATAAGAAAAATAAAATAGTATTTTAACAATTGATTATTTTGGGAGGAAACAATGAAAATAAAAAAAAAAATCTGCTATGATAGGGAATATTAAAAATAAAATTTAACATTTTTTTTATGATTAAATAGGTTAAAACTTGTTGTTGATTAATGATTGATATTTGAATACTAATTTAAATCATGTAATGAAATCATAATAATAATAAAATAATTATGATATAACATTGAGATAATATACATGATAGAATTTAAGATATTTATACTAATTTTCAGGCGTTGTTAATTGTTTTCTCAGTGTAACTGCCAAGACTTCATCAAATATTTGATTTCCTATATATATTTGTTAAAGTTTTTGTCCCTCAACATAAAATGTGAAGTGCCAACACTCTCCCATGTTATTTGTTGGTATTGGTATTCACCTATTGGGTTACCACCATTTACTGTTCATATGCATGCAAGAATTGCTAACACTCTCCCATGCTATCTGTTGGTATTGGTATTGGTATTCACCTATTGGCTTACCCCCATTTATTGTCTCTATGCATGCAAGAATTTTTCTTACAATTAATAATTTTAAACTCAGTTTTAAATTTTTTATCACTAAATCTGTTTTACTTTTAAAATCCAGCTAATGTTATTGTTATTTTAAAAAAAGATAAACCCATCAAATTGTGAATCGGTTTTATGTTATTTTATATACTTATTTTTTTTAATGAAATTCTATTGTTATTTTAAAAAAAATAATTAAAGTATAAAAAAAAAACATGCCGACAACTCACTGTTGTTTTGAAAATTGACTGTTTTATTTTATTTTTAAAATTTAAAAATATTATTATTTAAAAACTTAATTTTTTTAATTTTAAAATTTGAACTCACTACTCTTTTATTATAACTGTCCAGTTTTCTTGTTTTTAAGATAATTATTTTTAAACTTTTTTGTTTAATTTCTCTTTATTCATCTAAAGATATGAATTGTGAAGTCATCGTTGATGGAGTTTGTTGGTTAGGTTTTCGGCAAATTTGGCGAGGGATTGGAGGTTGCAGCAGAGGATGTGTCGACGAAGATGCGCATGTCCTGAGTGTGTTGTCGGCTGGGACGTCGATGATGTCAGACTCGACGACGACGGTGCCCACAGCGGAGCGGGGGTGGAGGTTGGTGACAGAGCGGTAGTTGGAGTGGCGATGGTCACCGCCAACCATGCTGAAACCGAAGATGTGGCGCTCGTCGTCGAGGACATGCGAAGGTCACGTGGACCTCGCGGAAGGTCCCGACATTGTCGTCGCCGAGGATGACGTGGCAGCTCTTGACGAAGTACTTATAGCTTTGCAGGTTGTCGAAGCGCCGCACGACGGACCACACTGTGGAGGCCGGGGCGTTGATCTCTTGCACCACGGCGGGGCACCATTGGTGTGAGGACACGACGTGGATGTGGTGGCGAGCTACCGCGTGTCAAAATAATCGTGGAAGGTAACAGTTCTTTGTTTCATAATGAAACTGTGAATTTGTTGGATGAAACTATAAATGAATGAATGGTTTTGCTATGTTTTGAGAGAAAGAGAGAGAAGTTAAGTGAAGTTGGAGAGATTAGAACTACAGAACATATTTTAAATTTTTAATTACTTTTGCAGTTATTAGATTATTATTGTTTAAAATTTTAAAATATAAAATTATCTAATAAAAGTGGAGACAACAAAATAATTATCCAATTAAGTATTTTCTTTATTTATTGATATGGATTTAATGTTCCATTTGGATGCTTTTACGGTCGCAGAGTAGCAGTAACTTCAACGAGCCTGCTTGCAGATTTATTCCACGTGTTCATTACCCATGGCATGCAACTTTGACGTCAATATTCTGCCAAGAGGTGGGGTCCCATTAACATTTTCCAATGCTTCTGGTTAGGTTGAGTCAAATTTAACTAACCTCGCTATTCAAGCTTATAAAACATTTGTGACTTAATTGGATTTGTGAATTTTTATTGCCAAATTTAAACTAAATCATCTCAATTATAAACGAGTTGATTCATTTGAAACTGAAAATTTAAAAATTATTTTTATTTTTTAAAACAATAATTTATTTTTATGCAAAATATTATAAATATATAATGACTCAATATCATTAAAAAAGACCAATTTTTATAACATTTGATTAATAGAATAACTCAATGTTATTAGAATATTTTAATTTAGATAAAAACAAAATATTATATTAACACTAAAAAATATTAAAAAATTAACAAAAAAATAAAATAAAAAAGCAAGAATGGATTAATTTAATATATTATATTAAAAAACTATAATATTTTCTATTTAATAATTTAATCTATATATAATAAATTTAATTAAATGTTATGGATTAGATTGCATCACAAATTTTAAAAACATAATCGTTATTTGTAATTAATGTCTAAATAAGTCTAATTGAGTTTGATCCAAACTCTCAAACAATCCGATCCACGTTAATTAAGTCCGTTTGATTTCACATTTATGATTTACCCATGAAAGAAAACACTCGTACTTCCACCGAATTTAATTTACTTTAATTTTAATCTATGTTACATATTTTGTTTATTCTCCTGCTAAGATGTTCCTATTAAATTAGATTATATTAGTTGAAACCTCATGCAATTAAATTATTTTTATAAACAAGGTCTGTGATTTGATCTGGCATGGGTGTTAGTAGTATTCGTTTAAACTTTAAAGTGAGATTCATAAGGATTAAAAGAATTCAATTTAACATCATTAAAATTTCTCTTTAATGTTTAAAGTATATCATTATCTCCACAGTTATTTTCGGACTGCGACAACTACTTAACTTGTAATGGAAACGCTCATTAACAATGACAAAAAATGTAGAAATTTATGGACTTCATTCGATACTAAATATACAGTCACGAGGATTCTACTTATTTTTTTTATTTTTTTATCTCTCTATCTTTGAAATGTTGATTTTTCGTTTCTGGAGTTATCTAATTCACTTTTCATCTTTCTATAAATTCCTATCAAAATTGGAGTAACAAAAAATAAATATTTTTAAAATTAGAAGGACAAAAAATAGATAATTTATTTTAAAGAAACTAAAACTGAACTTTGAAAATTTTAAAGAGATCAAAAACATATTTGATCATAAATAAGTTTATCTCATTTAAATAAATAAAAGTTTGAAAATAGTCCATTTATAATTGTTTAGTATTTTAACAGTTTTACAATTTATCATGTATGTGTAAATATTTTTAATTTTAATTATTATAACACCACTTTATCTTCCAAATAACATTTTTATCCTCTAATTAACACAGTTTTAAGCGTTCGTTTGGATTAATAAACTTTATAAAGAAAGAAAAGTACGAACACAAAAATTCAAATCATTCTCACTTTGTTTTGAAATAGGCAAAAAGCAAGGAAGACTAAAAAGGTATGCGTGGGTTCTTCGTAAAAATCTTTGAATCTTCTTATCAAAGATGACCGTTAGACAAAAATACAACAAATAATTATCAAATGCTTATATGGATATCTTATTATCTAGCTTTGTACATACATGTATAAGTTTAAAACAAAAAATTAATGTTACACAAATTACCATATTTAGTTATGTTATTTTAACATCAAATTTATTGGTATAATTAATTTTTATTAATGTATAATTTCTTAACATATTTTAGACAATGAAATTATTGGGATATAAAATAATCATCTTGTAAAAAAAGTTATGTTGGATATAAATTTAAAGTATTTTGTTTGTTACGTCAATGAATACTTTATATCACATAATAACTAATTTATTATGTTAAATTTAATTAAATTATATATTTTATTTGTTAACATGACAAATCATATTAATAAATAATAAAAAATTAAAGTAATACATATCTAATTTCTTTTAAACAAAGTTTTGAATTTCAAACTTATTCATAAAAAAAAAGAGTTAATCTCATTATGACATGAATGTTTGTGATTTGAAAAAAAAAATTATTCTAGGCTCCAAAAATTAAAAAATTACATTTTTATTTATTTAATATATATATATATATATATATATATATATATATATATAGAGAGAGAGAGAGAGAGAGAGAGAGAGAGAGAGAGAGAGAGAGAGAATAATGAATCCAACATATTTATGTACTTTATAGGGGAATGGATACCGTGATTGTTATCTTTGGGGTTACTTGGTGCCATAGGTAAAACACTGAGCACACAGAGCATTAAAGCACTAACAAGAAATATACATTCAGAAAATTACATATACAAGTTTTTACATAAGATTTCTTATTTGTAGTACAAATTTACAAATAAAATATAACCTCATGATGCACATTTTTAAATTTTTTATTTGAACAGTAGAAATTTGATTTTGCAATCTTAAAACTTGTTTCGTGAAGATTTTTGTATCATTTCTTCTAAATTTTGAATCTTGAAATTTGTTGCCTAAATTTTTTTACATGATTCCTTCTGAATTTCGAGTCTTGAAACTTGTTGCCTTTACATTATTTCAGCACAATTTTTTTTCTTTTAATATAGTTTATTTATTTTGACATTAATTTGTATTTTAAGAAAGAATTTAATATTAAATTATATAACATAATGTAATTATTACATTTTTTATCCATTAAAAAATCAAAATTTTAATTCTTTTTAGATATTATCTTGTAAACATTCTTCACTCAACCGGAATAAATCATTTAGTATTTATTTTTACTAATGATTCATATTCTACTTTTGAGAATGTGTCTAGGTTAACTTTTTATTTTTTATTTTGTCAACGAGAGTATCAACATACTGTAAATGTACAATGTACTAAGCTATCCTCTCACCCAACGGCACCATTGGGTTGGTATGAAAAAAGCTTAATAAAGACTCCAAATTCTTATACAACATCTGAAAAAGAAAAAAATATAAATATAATAAAATTTATGATACAATAAAAAAAATATTAATAAAATATCTTTATATCATTACTCATTTGTAATGGTAATCCTTTATAAAAAGGTGAATTCTGCTGCTAGCAATCGTCAGCCCTCAATTTGTGTTACTACTCCAATATGATCTATACCTGTACAAAAATGTTGTCTTTTACATATTCTTGAAATAACTTTCAAAAAACTTTTTTTTTCCTTAAATTAACTTCTACCTAAATTACATACTACATGATACATGAGTTAATAGACGAAGACTAACTTGTTTCTCATTGTAGGAAATAATAACTGGGTGTAATATGATCTATTAGATATAATCAACGGTTGAGATAATTAAGAATTACAGTGGGTATGATTACGTCAGAATAAATTAAAAAAAAATACACCAATAAAAAAGTGTCGTTCTCTTCTTCCCCTCGTCTTCTCCGTTTTGACACACCGCCTCGAGGTTCTTTCTCTTCACGGCAACACCGTTGCGACGCCGTACAACCAAACCCCAAAACACAAAATCAAGAACGTACACAAAATCAAAGCTCCATGCCCACAATGGCTTTCAATAAATAGCAAGCAACATGCAAAGATCGTTACGGAATAAAAAAGAGCACAGAGAAGAAAACAAAGGAACAAACACAACAAAAAATCCAATACATATAAAGCTATGAAGATAATGTTCAATTTTTCTCATATTTGAGAAATTGATACAAAAACCAACAACAAAAATTCATGATACAAGTCCTCAATAATCAGATCTGAACCACTACGAAATCAAAGCGGAATACACTGCGAATCACCATTGTAGATCGTCTCCTTCCATCAACGCCACCGTGGGCGCGACCTAAAACATTCCCGCTTCTCCCCGTCGATGTCAACGGCCACCGTGGGCTCCAGATAAGTTTATTTCTCTGGTTTTGAATCTCAAATCTAGTTGTTTGGTTTTCCGTTTTCGATCCACCTCTTTTTTTACCTGCACCACCGGCGACAGCGGTGGTGAAGGAACGGTCGGCGAGAGAGCCGACAGAGAGGGATGAACATTGAGATTGGAGAGTAGGAAGAGGTTGTGACGGTGGTGGCGGCGGCGAGTGAAGGGAGTGGCGGGAACGAGGGGTTCCTCTTGGGCAACGACAAGAACGGTCCTTTAGATGGCGGTGAAGGGTTTTGCGGTGCCGATAGCGTTGGTGGTGTCGGAGAGGGAGGGGTGATTGGAGACTGAAGGGAGAAAAAGGTCCGGTGAAAGAGAAAAAAAAAAAAAACTAATACTGGTATTTTTTTTTATTTTATTTGGCGTGAACAATTTCACTCCATATTTATTTTAACCGTTAATTATAATCTTAATATATCTAACGACTAGAAATTTCTCATGCGGTGCACTTAAACTAGTCTTTGTTGAGTTAATATAGGATAATTTAGTTTGGCTTAATAAAGTTTTTTACATTTAAAATATAGGTTATTTTTAGATTATTATCTAACATTTATTTTTTTAATCAAGTACTTCAAAAAAATTTATATATGTCGTTAGTCTCATTTTGTTACGTCATCACGTCTTGTCATGAACACCTTAATGTCATATCATAATCGTCTTCTCCTTCTCCATTTTTTCCTTTCTCCCCTTCTTTTCCTTTTTCAACATAAATCACCACCGCCATTATTGACACCACCATGCTCTCCAACTTCTTCTCCCCTTCTTCCTCTTATCCAATAGAAAACAACCCACCCCTTCATTGTTGATAATCTTGTTAATAATTTTGTTGTTGTTGTTATTGTCGATTAAGAGAGAAGATGGATCAATGAGGTGAGTTGTTGTTGAGGTGAGTTGTTTTCTGTTAGTGGCGTGGGGTGCTCCTTTACCTTTTCTTCATGAGCTTCAAAATCCCTCTCGCGTTTAGAGTTGAAAATGGTGTCGATTTTCTTATTGACAAATTGCCCATGCCTATGCTTGAAGAATCACACAACGGTGTCAAAATCAAAGCACCCACAGGGTTAAAGTTGGAGAAATTTTCCACCTTGAGGTTCAATGAGAGCTTCATCGAGGATTCGAAGTTGTACAAGGTGGTGTAGTTTGTGTGGGTTGCTAGGGAGAAACTTTATGGAAAGTGGAGACCGGAAAAGTGAAGAGTTTCGCAAAAAGTAAGGTAAAAAATGGGGTGGATTTGTGTTCGAATTCAGTGTCAATTGTCGAGGTGGAGTTTCGTGACAAAGGGGTGATAGTGCTATTGTGTGGGCTGATGCTCTGATCGCACGTGTCGATGGTGAGGATGTCGAGGTGGGCCCACGTCAAGAGTGACTTAAAGATAACGATGATGAAGAATGGAGGAAAGACAATGATGATTGGTGCAACTCATGATGGAATTGTAAGGGTTGAAGACAATGGACAAGAAGGAGAAGGGAAAGAAGGTGATGATATGATATTAAAGTGTTAGTGACAAGACACAATGATATGACACTTCAACTATTATGTCATCACGTAATAAAAGATAATTAATGGCGGATAATAAAATAAAACGTAAATTTTTTAAAGTACTCGATTGAAAAAAAAGAATATTAGATAATAATCTATTTTTTAAATATAAAAATCTGAATTAAGTCATTTATTTTTCTACATTAGGCTGGCAAATTGTGCGTGGGTTTTGGTAAGCTGCCAGCATGTACTAACAAAACAAACGGATGGTTTTGGTAGGCGGAAGAAAATACCGTTACAATGATTGCTGTCACAGACATCAGCTTCAAGATTATCCCAAATTCCCAATCGCTAGGCTTTGTATTTATCCTTTGAGTGAGACACACGCTATTCAAACAAACCTAAAAAAAGCCTTTTATTTGATGTAATATTTTTATGTAATTAAACAAAGTTCTAGAAACACTCATCATAGTACATAAATTTGATTTTTATTTTAATATATTAATTATATAAAAAAATCATACATAGTACATACATCCTATTATTGATGTAATTAAAATAATTAATATATAATAAAAATATCAATGTAAAAATGAATATTTTTGTAATTTAACTATTAAGATTACTTATATAATTTTTTTACAACAAAGTCTACTGCAATTCGTTCATATTATAAAATGCATCAAGATCTACTGTAATAGTAAAAATTTATGTAATTAACTATTAAGATCACTTATTTGACCTCTTTGCTGACTTTGCATTTATATTTTAGAGAAACCAAATTCTTCAAATTATATTATAAAAAAGAAAATGTGTTTTTAGTTTTTTTTTACTTGGCTTTTATATTTAGTATTTAAAGTTTTTACAAGTATGCGTGAATGATAATTTTGTTCCTTAATTTGATAATTACAAGATTAGAAATTAGATGTGGAGTCGTTGTTATGCAAAACTATAAGGACAATAAAATAGCCTCCTCAGATAACTAACCCAACAAATAAAGTCTTTTTTTTTTGTTTTTTCTTTTAATAAAAAAAACCTTTATTGCATACAACGTAGTCACATCAGAGCAAATGACCTACAACTAATCTTTGTGCTAAAATTGAATAGTACTAGAGACTAGTAGCATTTTGTTTTGTTATTTAGGGTTGATATAGAAAGTTTATTTGCTTTGTTAATCTCCAACAAATAGATGATTGGTTGGTTGGGGCCCAAGAGAGATGGCACATCTTATACCCCACCAGCACGTCATTGTTGATGAGGATGGAAGAGGACCCATCCATGCTTGAAGGTAATGTATATGTTATCAGAAAAAAGGTAATGATGTGTATATTTCTGCAGTAATGATTTAGTTGCTAACTTGCTATTGTTTTTTTTATGTCCTAAGCACAGGTTGTCCCTTTTAGTTCTAAGTCGACCTGAACCACATTACACAACCAGACAAGAAAGCCAGGCAATGGACGCCATTTTTTAATGTACTTCTTTAATGAATAAGTCAATTAATTAAGTAATTAACAACAACATGACCCTGCCCAGTGGGATGTCTAATTATACCTAAAAATAGATAATCTATTATGGAGATTACACCTAAAAATAAATAACCTATTATGGAGATTTTCTTCTTCTTTTTCGTGTATGTATAGTATTCCGTGTATATTAAGCCAAAAAAAAAAAAAAAGCCAAAGTACTCCGTGTATTGAGTTATTATTGTAATTGAAAACGCGGAACCTTGTTTGCCGTCATTGCATATTTGCATTGACATCGGTAGATATACTAACTAGCTCATTGTGTATTCGTAAATTGAAACAAAAGGACAAGGACAAAAATAGATCGAAAAACATAAATATTCTGTTCTATTTAATTATTTTTTAAAATGTATATTGTTAAATTAGAATTCTTCACTTTTTGATAAATTTTGAAAGTGTATTTTTTTTATCATCATAATATTGATGTGAACTGCAAAATTTGATCAATATCCATGGAATAATCTAATTGATCATTTTTAATAGAGTCTTCTGTCTTAATTATGTTTTTTTAAATTTTCATCCACTACTCAAAATGACTTGTTGGATTTTAAAAGTGTATTTTGTTAATATTTTTTAAATTAAAAAGTGGAATATGTTAACAATATGATTCATCACCAAAATACCAATTTATGTATTGATTTTAACTTTGATACACTATTAGTATAAATATTGCTTATAAAAAATAAAAGTATAAATATTTTTACATTGTTAACCAGATAGAAATCATTCTACATATGTTTTTTTAAATAAATTAGTACACAATTCAACAATTTTATGAAGAAAACATATATTTGGACAATTAATATTACACTATTAGTACTGCATTTTAATTAAAGTTTGTGTATATTTTACATTATTAAAGTTTTATTACTTGTTGTTTTACTCATTTAGAAAACACTTTATATTTTTACTGTGAATCAATTCGTAAAATATATTAATTTGGAAAAGAAAAAATAAATCAACTTTACAAAATTTCACTAAACTAAAAATATCTCATCATCTCATTAATTGTATCTTACCATGCAATATGTTATTTAAAATATAAATAAATTCAATATTTAATGTAATATCTATATAAGTGTCTAAATTATATAACTTTTATCGAATATTCATAGAAAAATAGTTTCTCTTTATATGAAATCAAGAAAATTAATAAACTTAACTAATATTCTTAATTAATATAAAATTATGTAGTTTTGTTTATATTTTAGTTCAAAGGCAGTAGTTATTTTACTTCATTTAAAAAAATATATATATATAAAGAAACAAAGAAAGATGTTTCTTACAATTCATTCCTACGTGGTTTGAGTGTTCCTAGGAATCTTAGAAAATAGAAAGTGTAGAAAAGCATCCGCATCCAATGATCCAAACAAGAAGCATAGCCTAATTTGAAAAGAGCAAAATTCATAAACACAGAGGTCGTCTCGGAGTGGCGATAGGTCAAGAAAGGGAGGCTTCTTTACAAATTCGAAGTTCAAGTTCCAACAATTCAAACTTGAAAGTCTCGAACTATTGTCCTTTTTTAAAAGAAAAGAAAAAGATACGGACATAGAATTCAATTTTTTTACAATTTGAGGCAATTCTTGGTTCCCTTAGTTGTCAACAACGCAACGCAACGCGTAAACAGAATCTAATTCTCGTGCAGCTCATAGAGAAAAATGAAGCATTTGATTTGAGGGTGGTCTCCATACATATTGATATAGTATGCATCGTTTTTGTTCGCTTTGTCATTTTGCAAACTGAAAAATGGCTTTGTATTTGTTTTCCTTTGCTTGAACTAGAAAGCTTTGAACATCAATTGTTTGATCGTATCTCAAACAGTTATTGGGGACCCATGCAATTTCAGGGTTAGGGTTTTAGTTGTAACTAACAGTAACTTAACAAGTCATTCATCGAACAATTTTAATTCAACTATAACTAATAACAGCAACCTTACTATGCATCAGATAAAAAAAACAAAAGTCAAAAAGTAGAGAAACATTGCTTGGATAATGGTGAAACTACAAATCTAAAATAAACTGATGGACCATAATTGAAGAGGATGGGCAAAAAACGTGTATAAATTGAGAAAGTATTTACCTTTGTACGAAAAGTCATCAAAAGGAAAAGTTATTTACCTTTCTTTCATTTTATTCGGCTTTAATTTGGAGCCACGATAACAAAAGACCGTAGCCTAGCACCTATGCTTCTTTCTCGATTACTCAGATGCCCTACTGTACTGTGGACCAATAAAAGAAAGAATCTTTTTAATTTAATTACGAAGCACAACATTAGACAAATTTTAAGGTGGAACATGGAATATTTCCACCACCAATAGTTTTTTTTATTCCCATCGGTCGTTGATATAGCTTTTTTAAAAAATAAATGTTTTAAATCAACTAAAAAAATTTATTATGAAAAAATAATAAAGATATGATAAGTTTTAATTATATCAATATTTGGTACATAAATCCATTCACAACAGTACTCCACTACAGGAGAATTTCCGGCGTCTTCATTAGTAATATGTAGTGAATTTTTTTGGTAACATATGTAGTAAATGGGTATAAAGAAAGTTGCCAACGTTTTGAAGAAAAATATAGTGTCCTGTATCAACTTATATTAATTTAGAAAATTATATTGTATTGTATCTTATATTAAAGAAGAGTATTTTAGACAAAACACATTAATTTTTTTGGAACAAAAAATACATTAAAATTTAATGCTTACTGAATGCTCCTTAATGAGCATGCATTAAGCATATTTAGATGAGCATGCATGCATTAAGTTTTAACTGATTCACAAGAGTATTTATACCAACAATGTATCAGAATTAATTTCTAATTTTCAATAGACTTCAACATGATTCTCTATAAAAATTTTGATCTATTAATTTCTTAATTACTTTTAAGACATTAGTTAACGGGATTTCATCTAAAATAATTTTAAATTCCTTCCAATACATTTTTACTAATCCTTTTACAAAAATATTATATTTTTTAAATATTAAATATTTTATATTCAATACTCATTACTCTCTTTATAAAATATTTAAAAATTAGTATTTTTTTAATAAAAAACATAACATTATCCGTTTGCTCTTGTCTGTTTCAATCTTCTGTTTAGTTGACTTCGTAATCATGAATGAGATGAGGTCGTTTAAATTTTTTACCCCACGGTAATGTTTAAAGGTAATAAAACCACAAAATATGAATTCTTTAACGACTATTTATTGACATGAATATTGTGATTAATCATATCGTGTCTAACTTTTGTCGAGTTTGTTTATTACGGGATAATCTTTGGAGGTAATTTATGAAACAAAACATTATGAACTGGTTAACAACTTTACTATTTATCATCATTAATATTATAATTCATATAATTTTACTTGATTTGAACAATGTTCTCTTTAATAGAAGATAATTATGACCTATAAAAAATTATAATTAATGTAATATCTCCTTCATTATATCAATTGATTATAAATTTACACGCTACATACATGAAAATTCCAAACCTCTTATGAGAGGTTTGAAGGGTGCGTGAAGATTAGCATTACAAATTCATACACAAAAATACGAACAATAACTCAATAAAAACCAGTATAATTCCATAAAAATGCCTGGCAATGTTGTGCTCACACTGCCTACTTAATTTCACGTCCGTGTTTTAGGCTCAAGTACCATATCCTTGGATATATTTACTCCATTTAAAGTTTTGTTTCAAATTAACTCTCAATACCTTGGAGAAAAGAAAAACAATATATATATATACACATACAAGTACAACCTTGGCTAGTTTAGAATGAAACAAAACTGTTATGTATTAGTTTGAACTCAAACCTTTGTTTAGAAGAGTTTGGACTTTGCAGCCAGCAAATTAAGCATGGCATGTGTTCACAATTGAAAACAGGTGAATGCATGTGTTACTTGACAAATTCTAACTTGAGCTTAGGGAGAAAAGTAAACAAATTGGAACTAGTCAGAGCCAATAAAATAAATGACGCTGACGTCAAAATAAATCCATTATAATATGAAACTTTGATTTTTGGAGATATAGGTTTAGTTTAGTGGTGAAAAGAGAAGAGAAATAAGGGGAAGTGGTGTGCTCAAATGATCTACCTAACAAAACTAATAATTAATATTTATTGATAAAAAATAAATATTTATTAATAAAAAAATGAAACTTTGGTTTTTAGCTATTTGGAAGAAGAAGAAAAATCAGAAAAACAAAATCTAAGCAAGCCGAACCCGTGCGTCCACTTTTCTTGTTTTTTTTTGGTCCAGTACTCGTGTGGTGTGACGACCACTTTGACGGTTTTCTTAGGTTGTAAATTGCTATGGCTGATCAGGGTAACTGGGTAAGTGCCACAAAAGTGGGAAAAGATAATGATCTTTGCACTTCCTTTCATCACTAAGGCTGAAGAGAAATGTGAAAGAGAATCTTCATAATTTACAAGAACAAAAAGCTTACCAAATGTGATATGCATCTACGAGATTTATAATTAATACAAGAACCCACATGTTCCTAGCTGGGAAACAGACTGATTTTTCGCAGCTTTGCACTTTCTGAATATCAAAGCAAGTTGCAAATAACTTTGGTTCACATCCAACTCCGGTCAACTTTCCTACTTTGACCAAGCAATTTGCTTGACAAAATTTGATACTAGTATTTTGTGTAATTGTTCACACTATCATTTAATTAAAATTATCATTTTATATGTCGTGTATAAAAGACATTATGAAATATGTTGTGTATATACTTTCAGTTTAGTACAACAGATTATTAAGCTTCTTTGAATTAAAATTGTCATTATACATTTAAAAATCTATTTTTTTTGTCATGTACTCCTATATTAATTTATTTTAAACTATAATAATTACTATTAATTTTGATTTTAAATTAATTTGTATTTATTATTATTATTAATTATATTCAAATTAAATCTTATATTTTTTAAATTCTAATAAATTTCATCATCTTAAAAATATTTAGTATTATTTTGATTTGTTAAAATATAATAAAATAATTTTAATTTGTATAGTTAAAAATTCCTGGCAACCTTGTGTTAGACTAGAGAGACAGATTTCTAGGCATTAGGAAGGAAGAAGCCAATCAACTCTCACGTATATATAAAATTGGAATTAAGCAATATTTGCTTTGGTGAAGTGAATGTCCCATTTCCCACTATATTCGCTTGATTATATTTGTATTTTGTCCACGTACGGTGAGAAAATAACAAATTGCCAAAATCCCCCACACCCTCTTTTTCCTGCGTGCTTTGTTTAGCCAATAGGAGGAGGTTGAATTTAAACTTCAAAGAAAAAGTTATTTCTTTTCCCCTTCTGTTCCACCTCCTCAGGGCTCCATGAAAGTGACAAGCGCTTTAAGAAAACACCGAACCTAACTACACCAGGATGTTGCACAACACGCTTTTAGTCAAACATGAAATGCGAATCTAAATTGGAAATTTGGATCGTGTCAACATTTTCTCGGAAGAGGGTTCAATATTGAAGCAATGAAATATAAAGAAAAAAATGGAAATTCTCATGGACACAGATACATTTGAATAGATGGAAAAAAAAAAAAAGCAAAGAAAGAAAAAGACCGATTAAATTACATTAAGTACCCCTAAAGTTTCGTAAAATTACAAAATTTCTTCCTACTTCTTTTACTCCTATATTAGCTTCTTTAATTATTTGAATTACATTGTAACAATATCCTTTATCCATTATTACCTCTCTGAATTGTTTAAAAAACATTACACTCTGTTTTCTTATAAGAAAAAAAAGTTTATATACTTTCACAAAACTTTAAACATAGTATCATTTACTCAAACTTCCTATGGATACTCCCAACCAAATAGGGAAATCTCATTAAAACAACCCTTCACTTTCATCTTTTTTCTCCATCCAAATTTATTTTATTTTTTGTGCAAAACTATGAATAATTTTGTCAATTATGTAACATTTTGTTGGTTTTAACTCTCCGATTCATCGGAAGAAAATAATCCTAACTAATTCAGAATTCAATTAAAAGAAATAAAATCTGATAAAAAATTATTTTAATAAAGGATTGAACTCGAATAATATTCAATTTCTTAATATTTACAATAACTTATTAATAATTTATTGGTTCCGTCTATATAAGTGGTATTAGATTAAATCTATTGGAGGAATTCTTTACACGAGAGAAGATTCTCTTTCTCTCCCTCACTCTACATCTGTCTAATTTCCCTATCTATTAAATGAAAAAAAAATTCAATACTATTTATATTTTCAAGAATTTAAATACATTTACTTCTCAATCAATATCTTATTATAAAGCTGATAAAAAAATGCCTTATTATAAGGTATAAAAAGGATTAATAGAATAATATTGTAAAAAAATTGTAACATTACTTAATGTCTTGATGATCAGTTGCAACTTGAAAAGCCTACATTAAGCCCAAGCCCAACCAAAGTTTCTACACTTGCTTACAACAGATAACAGCTCATACAGTGGTCCAGGTATAGGGAAAAGAAGAAGGATAATAATATCCTTTTACACACTATTAGGTGAAACTTACGTAGATCTCACTAATGTCAGTCTTAGTCCCAATTTAACGGGTTTCATTTTCAATTTTGCAAGTTTATCATGAATTTCACCTGATAAAAAGAGTGAGTTACAAAGGATTGCCAAACTTTCACATGGTCAGAAAATATTACTGGATGACATTTCTGAACTCATTTCTAAAGAAATTTAGGAACGATATACTGAAATTGAAAATGATAATGTTCAACTAAAAAAGAATTCAAAGAAGAGGATTGTTGGAAGTAAAAACATTCACGAACTTCCACATAAAAACAAAAGCTTTAAAGTTTTTAGAAGACCGACTTTGATAATCGTTCATAGAATCAGAACTTGAAAACTTTCTTAGACTGTTAGACATAGCAATCATACTAGCACACCATAGACACTAATAGATTCCAGAACTAACATTGTCTGCAGAGACATTTATCGGAGGAAACAAATAACAAATTCCATTCAGCCTCCAACGAATTTTACATCATTATCTACTTTAACTCCCACCTCCAGATTTAGTTGTAGTCCACATGTAAGTAGCAGCAGTGGAGTGGAAGGTTTGAATAAAATGCCTTTCTTGGTTATCACCTAACACCTTTTCGGTTCTCTCTGGACCTGGTTATCCATTTCCGCCAGTTTGGGATTGGCTAGATCAAGATCCAAAATCAATATTAAGCGGTGTTTGTGGAGTGCAGTTATTTTTTGCATCTGGAAAAAATAGGTACATCTTTAATCACACTCAGATTGATTTGTTTTCTCTGTTGGAAGATATCAAATTCCAAGAGTGGTCATGGCTCCATTCCATGTCTGATTTCAAGTATTCATGAGGTCACTCAATCCCTCGGCTTGCATAAGGGATTGAAAGGTGGTGCAGCTGTATGTTTTTGGAGTGGAGAGCAAGCGGTGAAGATGATGAACTTACGCGACCGTATTTTGCTGGGGTTTATCTACGTGCATACCAATCTGTAGCTTGCCTTGTTATTTTAATGTATATATGTTGGTGGGTATAGGGGCTTTTAATGTAGAGGCTGGACTTACTGTTATTCGAGAGAATTAAGGCTGGTGGGAAACTAGGTTCTGTTATTATGTGGGGCATAGTAAGGTTAGCTAGTATTTATGTCTTGCTGTGATAAAAATATAATCTAACCTTTACTGTGGATATTTTCTGTATATTTGATGCCTCTGGTACTGCTATTAGATATAAATATAATGTATCGTTTTGCTGAGCAAAAAAAAGTAGCAGCATATTTGATCAGCAGAGATATTGAGGAACTATACCCTGAGTGCCTTACTTTTTGCCCAACCATCTTTCCATCAATTGCTAGTGACCTCGGCCAGAAGTTTTCTTCATTAAATTTTTGGTTAATTTAGATTACATTTACCAACCAGTAGGGGACAGATTTTGTTACAACTCCCCAAATGGCAAACCAAGTAATGATTACTTATTTATTAATGCAATAATACGCTATTTTCAAGTGCTTATTTTGGCTCAATGAAGAAAATACTTGCTGCCATGTGTAAAAATTAGAACTGTGCAAATGCCAATGCAATTATAGCAAATATCAGAAGAACAAAATCCAACTAGTTTCCAAGCAGTGATGTCAAAAATGCCAAAACAGCAATAACAATCATGATATTTAGAAAATAGTTTGACTGTAGAGGCTTATCTGGGCTTCCACCAATTGCTTCATATTCAGCCCGTATCTTCTGCTTCATAGAGTCAGACAGCTCACTCTGCAATTCAAATAGGCACACTATTGAATTTTATTCCTTTCTTCTTCATTTAAAACTTCGAAATTTTACATGCGATATCACATGATTTGAAAATAGCGTCTTCTTGTATTACTAAAAGATACTGGCACAAGAAAACATGACACTTGTTTCTATTCCTGCACCAAACCAGGAAAAGTAAAACAATGAACAATATACAAATATACATCCTATGCAAGTCTTTAATTGAAAAATATCCAATAAATTTTCTGTGAGTATCAATTAAATGAACAGTAAGATTTGATAAATTGCGCAAGATAAGAACCTTTCCAGTGGAGTACTTGGCTGCTACAAACTTCTCTCCCCCTGCATTTGGAGAATCATCTATCACAATGCCCTGACAAAGAGATAGCAAAGGAAATTCTTAGTTGGTAACTAGGTCAATTGTCTTGTTATTTATAAGAATATGCACACAGACATGACAAGAAAAGGATATCAAAGTTAAGTCCACAAGAACCGAATCTCCAGGCCATTGGTCACACAATCATAGTTATCTTAAGGCTTAAATACTTTTTTTGTCCCTGCAATTTATCATTTTTTTATTTTTTCCCTTCCAATTTTATTTTTGTTTTAGTCCTTGCAAAATGTGTTTGTTTTGTTTTTCGTCTTTAAAGCGCTTTAGAAAGCGCTTTGAACAGTAAAAAAAAGCATACTCTAGAGCACTTTAAGGACGAAAAACAAAACAAACACATTTTGCGAGGACTAAAATGAAGAAAAAAAATTGCAAGGATGAAAATGAATAAAGTGCTAAATTGCAGAAACGAAAAATGTATTTAAGCCTTATCTTAATCTTAATTTGTAAAACACAGTAACAGTAACTCAAAATGAACATACCTCTAGAGGATCAAATTTGGCTCCTAGGTTGCTAAGTTTAGCATGGGCTTCAGCATAATCTTTAAAGAATGCTTCCTGATCTTCAGCATATTTCTCAGCATATACCTGATTATTTCACAAAGTTTTTGTTATTTTGGTATATCACAAAACTTTTGCATTAATAGCCATGAAATAAAACTCCAGATACATTACCTTAAAGGATGGGTCTTCAAAAAGAGCAGCATCAGTTGGCAATACCAATAGATCTTCATCCCTTTTTTCTTTGATGTCCTGTATGTAACAACAGTTGCAAAAAGAAAAGGGTAAATTCTAGCAAACTCCCCTCTCCTCTACCACTCTCCCTTATAGAATGCCCTACCCCCTCCCCGGCAAAAGAAAAAAGTATATATTTCTGACCTTGAAGTAGGAGTTGTCAAATTTCAACCATTGCACTGTCCAGGATTGTCCTCCGGGTGCTCCTGGCCCATCTTTCTGTAGAGTGAGACTTGAAATTTGAATTTTGTGTGTTAACTCACACACACAACAACCACACTTTTATTACACACTATTAAATATATATATAGGGTACAAAGTGAGGGAGACAGCTGTTTACAACCACAGAATACAGCTGTCTCCTCAATACAGCTGCACACACAATATTTTAACAGTGAGAAATGCATGTGAATTTCCTGCTGTTTTATTGTGCTCAAGTAAAACTATAATTGAAAACTAGTTGATTTTCAGCAAATACCACACTAGCTAAAATTCAGGCTAGGCTACTAAAGATGCTGCATCAATAATGCTTCCTCTCCTAAACAGAGTGATTGGTTAAAAAAAACCTTGATGATGATGATGACGACGATTTCAACAATGAACTAATATGTAGTTGCAGTGTCCCTTGAAATTCCATTTCATCAAGCATTCATTTCAAAGTGCAACAGAAAACAATTGTTTATATGGTGAACCAAGAAAGAAATAAGCCGTAAAGATCTATTTAGAGCACATGCAAAACTCTTGTTTGTAAAGTAGAAACCACAATCAATATTTAAATCACAAACTTAAATTATTAAGAAAATCCTCAAGGTGAGGCATATGAGGAACTTGGACGTATCACAGTAAGAAAGTCAGAAAATTGACATGAATCTAGAGTCTTCAAATATTTGTGGCACACATTATCTTTTTATCAATCATTTCAAAAATACACAGTCAAGTGTCTTTAAATTGTTGTGTGGGAATTAAGTTATGCAATGAGAGAAAGAGCTTAAGTGGTCATCTTCTACATGAGTAACCAAAAGTTTTAACATACAACATAATATCTATACTTCTGATTGTTACCTACAGCCTATATAGTGCCCAAGGGAATTACAGTATTAAATAGTAAAATTAAAATGGGAAAATACGGTTTCAACTTTCAAAAGAGTTCAAAGACTTTTACAAAATAATTTCCTATAAGTTGTAGGCAAAAAGGAAGATAATATACCGTATATTTAGTTTCAGGCTTTCCCCAACCACTGCGATCTGGTCTAGACCGCCCCAGTGTGTGTGCACCAGATAATGCAACAATTTCCTGCAGAAACAGTAACTTAAAAGTCAAAATCTGACATATGACTATAATCCAATATACTACCTTTATTCTTCAGGGACACAAAGGAAATTTACCTTGTCATTCAAACCCATACGGTAGAAAACTTGACGCAAATGATCAGCAGGTGAAGGGGGCCCAGCATCTAAATACCAAAAATATCTAGAAGTTAGTCAATTGACAATGTTTGAAAAAGGAAGTGCTTTTCAATGTAGGATAAACTATCCTAAATTAAGTCACAATTATCCTGTTGCAAGGAACAAAAGAATGTGTCATCTAAACAGACTGATTTTAGCTTTCAAGTTGAAAACATCTACATTTGCATATTAGCTACCTTCAACAATATAAATTTTAAAATATTGATATTAAACTAGTTCAAATTCAAACTATATTGATGTATCTTAATGTAAATGAGAAGTAGGGAAACTTTTTATTTAACTAAAATGGTTAGTATAAACTTTATATTTTGTTTCTTTTGAGCAAGTTCGGGCTCAAAAACTAATTAGAATAGAACTAGAATGTATTTAAAATCTGGCTTCATTGTACCGAACTGATTGTTGAATGTTTATCTAACACTATGGTTATTTTTCCATTCAATACTCACTAGGCACATATATACCATTTGAGATGGTAATTTGTAAGAGGACATGAAAAGGTCTACTCCCAAAAACTAGCCAAACCTTCATTTTCATGTTTTGGTCTAATTGGTTTGCAATTCTTCAATTTGGAGGATGTGAGAAATTGTTGGCTTGGGTTCAGGTCCAAACCAGTCCATGTACACCCTACCTATAGTTGGCTGATAACTATAGTGCTAATCAGTGAAACTTACAACTGGAGGATAAATAGTGTGCTAATATCCTGGGGCATCTTTGTATGACTAAAAAAATTGATCACAACCCTTCGCATCTTTCTTTCTAAAAATTTATTTATTTTATTCAATTGATAACCAAACAAGGAGGAATTCCCCCTCCCCAGAAAAACACTAGAGTATTTAGAGAAGCAATAACCATTCTGCTAGTAGTCTTTACTAGGGAGAATAAGTAATACGCATTACACATAATAAATAACCACAATAAACATACCTAAGGAATTCTAAGAATCGTAGAGTCAATAAAACTCTCCAAAAAAAAACCATTATCAAATTTACTTAAGACTCCTTACTTTAAATGAGCACATTTATACATAGTTGTGCAATCAATTACTCATATCTATGGAATCAGGACAGGATAATCAGGTCTGCACATCCAAGATGTCTTAAAGAACCTAGCAGCTCAAAGTGACCATCTGTTAGTTAAATAACCTCACATTTCTTGCACCTTCAAATGATAAAACAATTTTGTTAATAGATACCTTATAAATGAATAGCTATTTGTTTCTCTTATTTTTTTTATTCCCAAATTAACAGTAGATTACTCAATCCAGGTCCTACAGCCAACTGAGAAGAAAAGAAGAGAGATTTCTATAACAATTAAGCTCCCACATAATATATGGTTATTACCAGGAAGTCTCCCTTCTTCAGGGCATTGTTCAGGTCCAGATACATCCACTCTTCCATATTTCATAGGGATTTTGGGGCCTCCAGCTTCCTGAAATTCCAAAAAGTGGACACTGTATCATCCAATTAATTCAAATAAACAATAGTCAGTACTGAAGCCAAAATAGGACTAAGATAACCTCCACAGCCGTAGCACTAGCCAACTGAAATAAGTCTGCATATGTCACACCAGAATATTTGTCTTTGATCGGCTGAAGAAGTTTCAATGCATTTAAAAGTCCTGATATGGAAGTTCATCAGGGAATATTACTCCATAAGAAAAATATGGAAATGATAAATATTTAATGAATCCTTACCAGCATTGGCTCCATGTTTCAGCTCAACTTCAAATCTTAAGCTACCATTAGCTCCACCTCTCAGTGGCCACTCCTCAATATTCTTATTATATGTACCAGCATCATGCCATCCCAAACGAATCTAACACATTGAAATTTATGTAATGTAAACTATTGAAATAAATAGAAAAAAATCTCATCAATGAAATAAACAAAAATTATGACATGAATTCAAGTCCCATTTATGGTACAAACTAAAATTAAATGATAAAGATTCAAGTTCGTGCAGCATGTATATATCATCAACCCAGAAGACCATATGTTCATCAGAGTTCGACATCTTGACTAACTTAGTCATGGTAAAGTTTATCCACCATCCTTGAAAACTCTAGTTCAGAAGTCAGAATTGACAATCAATTGATACTTAACAGCCTCTTTACAAGCTTCTGATACGGTTGGTTCAGCAAAAGTGAAAGACAGCAACACAACCAGCAAACTCGGGCCATTTGTTGCTATTTGCAACTTGCAAGTCTGAAAGGACCAATAGGAAGACAAAAAGTTGCAAAGACTATGTTTAATTCGGAAGTCCAAACCATTTTCCTTATGAATATTCCAGATCAGTAGTTAGTTAAGATTTTGTTCTTTGAAATATTTTTTTTTTGGAAGGCAGTTCTTTGAAATATATATTAATAAAAGAGAGGGATGAGGCCAGGTGTCTTTAAATAGCCGACACAGATTTTTTTTATTCTTTCTAAGTGAGCGTAAAACATAATATGGAATAAGTTACTAGGTTTCTAATCACAATTTTACATCCAGTGCTGCACAGGTGCTTTGCACCACTCTAAGTGGAAGAGGTTTCACACCACCAAGTCTGCAGAGTATCATAAACAACAATTTTGCATGAAGCAACAAGGAATAAGAAAGGGACTGCTAAAACTCAACAATAAAAACAAAACTTCATATCTCAAAATAACAGTGTAAGAGGTCCCTCTCCACGTTAATATATGGGAGTACTTCATGACAATAACACTTGTAAATGTGATCATGAAATTTAAAGAGGAAAAATTATAAATGCCTTTACAAATTCAATTTGAAAAGAAAAGAAAAAACTAAATAAATAAAGTATGCAAGTCCATGAGCAGAAGTAAAGTTGACAAAAAGAAAAAAAAAACCAGTGGTCAGGGAATTTGATTATTTAACGTATTTTTTTTACTTGCATGCGTAGAGGATGATTATCTAATAATAACATTCTTCACCAGACGAAAAAGCATTTAAAAGTACCGCGAAATCCTGTGACGCTTCAATTCCATAAAATTGCAGAGCAGACAAATGAAAGTTCGCTTGTTTTATTTTAGTTTAGTTTTCGTTTACATAAAAATAAAAGGAAATGCTAAATCAAATGCAACATAGCAGCACAGAGTGACACAGAGATCTTTAAAATGAAAAACAATACAAATAAAATAAAATAAGAAGCAAACATTACGAGAATAGGATGGCAGAACTTGGAGTTGAGAAGCTCCTTGATGTCTTCTCTAGCGCTCTTCAACTGATCAGGATCAGACGCAACGGACTTCGGCGCCGATACCGTTCCGTATCCTCCACTCGAAACGCGAACCTCCGCTCTTTGCTGAAATAAAAAAAAAAATACACGCGCAATTCATGCAAACAAGCTCAAATTTCATAAACAATCAGAATCGCAGTAATCAGAGATAGAGAACGAGGCAAAACCTGATTGAGAAAGAGGTGCGAAATGCGAGGAGAGGAGCGCAAGCATTTGAGTTTGGAAGAGGATGATAAGGAGAAGAAGGAGCGAGAAGAGGTGGAGAGTGAGACGGAGGGAATGATGCGAGCGGAGGCGGCGCCGCCCAAGACAGCCATTGTGGTTGGAGAGTGATGAGACTGAGATGGAGTGAGGAGTAACACACGCTCTGCCATTTTGTGGGTCGAGGCTGCTTTAATTATTTATATATTTGTATTTTTTTGGTTATTTCGTTCTCCACTCCTTTTGTTTCGGATGATGTGCCAGATGGCCACCCTTCCAGTTAGCTTCGAATCACGATTTGTGTTTGGGAAGAGACGAATCGTTTTAGGTATACACCTACCAACTAGACTGGGATTGGCGTAGCTGAGGAGATGGGATAATTTGTAAATAAATCAACATAAAAATTAAATTTATAAATATTTAATACTTTTTTTATAGGTTAAAATATGATACTAAAAAATTTATAATAGTGAATTAGATCCCTTTGATAAATATTTAATACTTGAAGATTATATATATAATTTTATTATTTTAAGAAGCGTTTAAACTAGACGATAATATAATATTTTACCGAACTTGATAATTTGTATAAGGAGTTTTAAATTTATTGTCATCAATGTATTAAAAAAAAATATTATCACGCCAAAAACAAATATGTATCGATTTACATTCTTATAAATTAATACTATGAACTGTAGAAAGATGTTTGTGTGGTCCAGCTATGTGGGTGGTTTATGGTGAACTGGTTTTATTCACCATTAGATTCATCTAAACTTTCTCAGTACCCGCCACCACTAATTCTTTAAAGGCACAGCATCCTTTGTCGTCTCTAACCAGCTCCTCTAATGCTTGCCAGAAATTAATTCCTCGAATCTCACACATACACTCATCAAAACTCACGCCTTTCACTACTTTTAAAATTAACATTTATCAGTGTCACTAACACTATTACATAAAAATATTTTTAAATTAATCTTTAAAATAAATTTATTTTAAAACTAAAGATTAGAAGAAAAAAAATTAAAAACTAATTGTTGTTTACTTAATTTTTGAAACTCGCAACAAAAACCACCCCCAAAGAGACTTATTAGCTAGTCTAATTAACAAGTTGTGCTATAATACATGATTACAAGAGTTTTGAGAACAATTCACCACCATAGTTTTTTCTTGACCCCTTGCAGTTTGGAAGACAATTGCACCTTGAGCAATTTTTTCCATTCATACAAGTTTTTTCTTCCTTTTATATATTAATTAAAATGTTAAATATTAAAAATAAATGAACGAATGAGAATCTGAGATCTCATGCAGTTTTTTTTAAACTGCAGAGAATCTTAATTTCATGCATTCATGCTAGCGGTCTACTCACCATAATATAAATACATTAAATGAATAATTAAAAACCAAATTACGTTTTATACAATCTTCAAATACTTTTTTCTTATCTAAAAAAAATGTCTTAAATTTTTAAACAAACGTGTATGTGATGAGAAAGCTAACAAGGGAGGAAGTCAATTCTAGACCAAATTCTATAAGAAAGCGTCATGATTCATCACAAGTCATTTCACATTATCTTAAATTATTTATTTGCCAAGTTTTTTAGTGTGTGTTTTCTTTTGACGGAAGCGGCCATTGACGAACAAATTCCAATGGATATTAGGTGTGTGTAAACATATGCTTCCAGTCAAAGATCCTGATCTCCTTTTCGTTGTCTCCACGAAATGCCGATGTTTAAAATTGTATATGGATATTGACAACGATGATTGATATTGAATTCTTTAAAAAAACGTGTTAAAAATTATTAAAAATTGTATATGTATTTTCTTTTAACCAGGAGATAATACTCTCTTTAGGTAATTTATTTTTAAATAAAATGATGTATTCAATTATGATTATGATTTTATGTTCAACTCAATAATTAAATTTTAGACTTTGATTAAGAGATTAAAACATTAAATCACTTGTGTCCATAATTTTCGATGTTAATGAATTATAGTTAGACTAACTATTTTATCATCAGTGAAACCAACTCACCAAAGTGTTACTCCCTCATTATTCATCTAAAATAAAAATATTGATCTCCAGTGAATTTTATTGGATTTCATAAATTATTATTCATTTACAAATTTCATATCTTAAGATTATATTATTATCAATTACACCATTTTATTGTGTTTGCTTGCATGATTATATTTATGTTTTAACTGTCCTATATGGCATTTGTTCTCACTCTAATTTGTTTCTTTGGTTGTTTATAAATTTTCATGTATTAAAATAAATGGATTACCATTCTACCCCAAGTCCCTTCACAACCATCATACCTACTAAGTTTGTAGGGACAAACTGGAACATGGACGTAGTAAATAATAACTCATATTTTTGGCCGTAATTTATGTTGAATTATTGCTCACAGGTTATAATTAATTAATTTATTTTTATACGAAAAATGTTTACGTAAACAAATATATAAAGGACAGGAACCAAAACCTATTTTAGTAATTATATATCCAATATCAAATTTTTAATACTTATTAAAAAATCACATTATTTTAAACTCACATTTAATTAAAATCAATTTTATAAAATCACGTGGATTTAAAATCAATTTTAAAAACACACATTCAAATATACAGTTAATCATTTATAGGAATCACTATTCTCATAATTCATGATTCCGAAAAATGATAATTCTCATACATAATTTTTTTTTTTTGTACCAAACGTCTCCATGAGGTCATGTTTGGTGGACATGTCTCCTCAACCAACTTTCCATATACCAAGTCCCATTTATTCTGGATGGGTCGATCGTGGTTACTTTTACATGTGCAATACTGGATCCTTTAGTTAGTCTTCAACACTTTCCTCCACCTATGTAAAAATAGAAATTTTAAATAAACAAATTTTAGGGGGTGAGAAGATGAAAAGAGGAGTGTAACTATCAGGCCCTGTTTTATTTTGTTATATATATGTTCGTTAACAATTAATTTACTTGACCCATGAAAAGGTCCGTTACTCAACCCACGCGCAAGGCCCAGCTACTCTGGACAATTCCCCCTTCCCTTGGCAGATCAGGGACATGGGCGCACGGCCTAGCTGCTACACAGAGTTTTCAGTGCAAATGTGTGTGTCTATATATATATATTTCTGGTTACCAATATTGCTAATTAATTTTTTAATGATTAATTATATTTTAAGTCTCTATAAATGTGATTTTGTCTGGTTCTAGTTTTTATAATTTTTTTTTAACTTTTAGATTTTAACATTGTTAATGTTTTTTTAGTTCTTTATATTAAATCTAGCTAGTTTAATATTGACATGAGTAATAAAACGAAGAATATAAGATAATTAAGTTAATGAATATTATAGTAAAAATTAATTAAATTTTTTATATATGGTACTATTAATTAAAATAATATTAATATAAAACATATTTTCGTACATAGTACTATTTCTATATTTATCAAATATTGCATAAAATTAACTGTAATATATTATATATGTGTTTATTAAATTTATTATGTATGACTTTTATATAAGTCTAGATATATCAATAATATAAATGTGTGGTTTTCAATATAAGTTTATGTGTATTAAAAATATATTATTAAATAAAATATAACAAGTATAGAATTTAATATATATGTATATATACATTAAAATATACTTATTTTATTGTTGTTTACAAAAGTGGTTTATAAAAATATTTTAAATTCATATTAATTACGTATTGACTCTACGTGACTTGTTCTTATTTTCTTTTTTCCAAAAATAGTAAAGTGGACTGTTTGGACGAAATTGGAATGGATGCGGCTCAGGGGCTAGAACTAACTAGTACCTTCTCTGTTTTTGTGTCCTTATGCAATTACGTGAAACATTTTATATCCAAAGCTGGAAACAAAATAAAACTATTCTATTCACGTTGTAAAAGTCCACACGCTCATTCCTACTCGATCGCCCATATGAACCCACGTTTTTGCGTCAAGCCTGATTCCTGAAGCCATCATATAGATGATGTTCCCTTCATATTTACGTTAATGATCGATTATTGCCACAATTAAGCTAGCTGTAATCCCCTCCCACACGCCATCCTCACGTCATTAATTACGACTAATCTCTCCACCTTTGCTATTATAATAATAATAATAATATAGTTTAATTTCCATCATCGAATTCATTATTCACACACATGTATATATGTATATATAGAGAGCTCTCCTCTCTTCCCTAATGTATGTGCTTTAACTTTGAAACCCAACCCAATTTCACCGTTGCTAGCTCTTGTTTCTTTTTTGTCGGAGAAAATAATAATAACAATATATAATGTCGGTTGAGGAGATGCAGTCACAGAAGAGGAATGTGTTTGACGCAGAAACGGCGTCGTCCTTGGTGAAGGAGCTGAGGGACAACTTCGGTTCGGGAAGGACTCGGAGTTATGAATGGAGAGTGTCACAAGTGAAGGCTCTGTTGAAGGCGGTGGTTGATAACGAGGAACAGATCGTCGACGCTCTTCGTTCCGACCTAGCCAAGCCTCCACTCGAAACCATCGTCTACGAGGTACTACTACTTCTACTTGTCGTGATTTTGTCTTTTTTTCTTTCTCGGTGTCTTCTAATCACTAGATTAGAAACTAATCTTCTTGTGGTTCATGATTGTAAACAACTTTGTAGATAATGAGAATCAAACACAAATCTTCACTAAATAAATTGATTTCACTTGTATGAACAGATCTTACATTACTTTTCCTGTTTGGCACCGATCTTTAATTTTCTTATCTACTCATGTTTTAACTACAACTTGCTTTGCTTGCGTTTTCGTGATTTTTTTGGTAGTGACGATGACCTGTTAGAGGATCAACCTCATGTGTGTTGATTAAGAATCGTGTCTAGTCAAATCATGTTTGTGATTCTATACGCTACACTGTTAGAATATTGACCTTCGAAATATTTTTTTTTCTTTTTTAAAAATTCGTACTCGCTTATTATATGCATGTGCATTATGTTACGTACTCTTTCAATATAACTTTTTAACACCATATGAATTTAATAAAGAGCCTTTAGATTATATGATATTATCTGAATGATTATTTATACTAAATTTAAATTAATTAAACATTCAGAAACTGATAAAATATTCGATGTGTTGAAATGAATTTGATAATTGAAGTATTTAAATTGTATATTAAGTAATTTATTTAATACAAAACTAATTATTATAATTCTAATTTTCATAATTAAATATTTGTGTTGCAGGTTGGTATGTTTAAAAACTCATGTGAAGTCATACTGAAGGAATTGAAACAATGGATGAAGCCAGAAAAGGTATATTTTATCTGAATTTCCTCCACAGAAGAAGGAATTTGACCTAAATATAATGTTGTGTATATAATTTATTTATTCATCACATGATGTTCCTTTTATTTCAGGTCAAAACATCAATCAGAACTTTTCCTTCGTCAGCTGAAATAGTACCTGAACCACTGGGTGTTGTGTTGGTCATCTCTGCATGGAACTATCCAATTTGTATGTTAATAAATATTTACTTAAACTTGAGTTTTTTTATATATACTTTGAGTTGACATTTTCAGCCATTTCTGATAAGTTATTCTCTGTCTGTATTGCCAGTGTTGTCTCTTGATCCAGTCGTTGGAGCTATAGCTGCTGGGAATGCTGTGGTTCTAAAACCATCAGAAATTGCTCCTGCCTCATCATCATTATTATTAAAATTGATAGAGAAGTATTGTGATAACTCATTTATAAGAGTTGTGGAGGGGGCAGTTGATGAAACAACCGCACTATTGCAGCAAAAGTGGGACAAGATTTTCTACACAGGTTTTTCTTCTTTCTTTATCATTATTCTAGTTTGAATCCCTTCTCAGGGACTAAACGTACAAATTAATGCCTAATTTGAACATAAAACAGCAAGAAAATTAAATGAATAATTCTTGGATTGTTAGGCAATGGAAAAGTGGGAAGAATAGTGATGACTGCTGCTGCAAAACACCTTACACCAGTTGTGCTGGAGCTTGGAGGAAAATCTCCTGTTGTTGTTGATTCCAATGTCGATTTGCAGGTATTGCCTAAGCCTCTTGGTTTTTCAATTACTTTTTATTACTTTATTCTCTTTCAATTTCATATTTTACTTAAAATTAATTTGTATTCACAGATAGCAGCTAGGCGAATAATTTCTGGCAAGTGGGGATTGAATAATGGACAAGCCTGCATTTCTCCAGATTATGTTATAACAACAAAAGATTGTGCTCCCAAGTTGGTATGGAACTTTCCCTATGTGTAATTAGAGTTCTGAATCTATGTCTTTGTTTATTTATTGTTTGATATCTCCAATTTCTAGGTGGATGCCCTAAAGACTGAATTGGAGAAATGTTATGGAAAGAACCCGTTGGAATCAGAAGATTTGTCTCGGATTGTGACTTCCAACCACTTTGCTCGATTGTCAAAGCTATTGGATGATGATAAGGTTGCTGGCAAGATTGTTTATGGAGGTGAAAAGGATGAAAAGAAATTGTAAGCTCCCTTAATCGATCTGTTTTTAATTAAATTTAACTTTTAGCCAGCTTGGATGGGAGATTTTATCATTAAAGAAATGCAATAGATCTTGACATTATTGGCTTTTTTACTGCCCCAAAATTTGCAGAAGGATTGCTCCCACTCTTTTATTGGATGTTCCGCGAGATTCTCTGATAATGGGTGAGGAGATATTTGGTCCATTACTTCCTATTATCACGGTATGAACATTTACATATGTTTTAATTAGATAAATGCTTATAAAATAACGTGGAAACGTCTAGGTGTTTGTAATTTAAAAAGTTCTCGGTAATAAACTTTATTTGCTTCTTTTAATTTAAAGCACTGGAAGGTTAACTATAATAAGTCTATAATACTTTTTTTCTTGCTTGTAACAGGTGAATAAAGTGGAAGAAAGTATTGATTTGATCAACTCAGGAACAAAGCCCCTGGCTGCATATATATTTACAACCAACAAGAAGTTAAAGGAGCAGTTCGTAATGAATGTTCCTGCAGGGGGTTTGCTTGTCAATGACACTGTCTTACATGTAATATTTCTTATTTTAAAAATTTTCCATGAATGCATGAGTTTGCGTGTGCCTTTATATTATAGGATTTTATCGCTGAACAGGATTAAGGTCCTAATCAGCTTCAAGGTTTGGGTTGCTGACAGTTTGTTGCCATGAAAGATGAATTCATTTTTTAAAAGATATATTTAAACTTAAATGGATAGATAATTTTTAGTTAATGTCAAGAAAATAAATTTTAAATATATATATGTATTTCAGTATCTCTCTTGGGGGTGATAAAAAAAAGAGGTACCTTTTTAAATGTGTGTGATGCATGTATGTGTGTGCAATAATCATGTCCTTCGATCTGTTGATTCGCATTGAATTTGATGAATTTCTTAGATGACTTGGTCATAGATTATGATATCTATAGATATGGATATAACATTGTTAATCAATATTTCTTATTTTTTGTTTTGAATCAATAATCATGTGTATTTTCCTTTACCTGGTGCAGCTTGTCGTTGATACTTTGCCATTTGGGGGAGTTGGGGAGAGTGGAATGGGTGCATACCATGGGAAGTTCTCTTTTGATGCTTTTACACACAAAAAGGCAGTTCTTTATCGCAGTTTTGCTGGTGATTCATCATTAAGGTACCCACCATACACGGATACAAAGCTGAGATTGATGAAGGCTCTCATCGGTGGTCGTTTCCTCGGAATAATTCGTGCTCTTTTCGGATGGTCCTAAGCTCAATTTGTTTTGAAATCTAGCAGTTGTTGATGCATCTTTCGTTCTTTTTTTTTTTTGTACTTTATCATGCTGTGTAGCTTTATTATTATTTTGTGTTTTAGAAGAAAACAAATAAGCGAGAGTATTGTGCATGAAAAAAGCAAAATGATCAATGCTACTTTTCTTCGTGATCGTGTTAGATGTCTTGTGGTTGTAAATTGTAATGTGGCTAATGCCTTTTAGAGGCTATGCAGGCTGTGATACTATATAATACTGTGTATATATGTACATATTAACATGCCTTTCACGGAAAGACAATGCATGCTCTTATGTATGTCATAAATTCATAATCCAGATTTTTCTAGTGGTTTTGGTCTCTCATGGTGATGGCAGTGCTGTGAGTCTGAATATTGAAGAGCACTGTATTATTAATATTTGAATTGAAAGCTGTGTTTGCGTTTTGAGTCAACTATCTATAAACGAGATAAGGGGAACAATATCAAGACAAAAAAATTCCAGTGGTTAACCCAATATTGGCTAATCTACACGCAACAACAAAATTTCTACTATGATTGAATAAAATGTACAAAGATTGTGAATGTACACAAAAGCCCTCTTAGAAGCCTCTCTCATAGAAGACGAAACCTTCAATTCTTGAAGAAAAATCTCAGTTATTGACTTTCTCCGACAGAGACTCTTACAATTGAAAGCTTTTCTTTTTCCTTCACTATCTCTTTCCCATGTACTGATATGTGGGACCTTATATATTGATCCAAGATACAAGTATTAAGGCTTATCCACACCTAAGTCTAAATTAATGGAAGTCTAAATCAATTACAAGATTAATTAGCTATTCTCATAATAAGAAGAAAAAAAAAATCACTTTCGATGAGACGTACCCACACCTAACATTTCCAATCCTTATATATCATGTCTCTTTAGATAAGGTATGACCATACCTAACAGCAAACTGTATAAACTGATGCAACAAAAGTTCTTAGAGGATAAGGCATGCCGACGCCTAGTAACACAATGCATCATTCTCCCCCTTTATGTCGTTTCTCATGAAAATACCTTTAACTTTGGTAGATTCTAAGAGGACTTAGGCCACACCCTCACATAACATATGGTTCAGGCACGCCATCAAATTGAACCTTTGTAAATATTACCCTCAGATTACTTAAATTAGTTTCCTTTGGAGGGCCGTATTAATAATAATGAAATTGCGTTTTAGTTTTGTCAGTGTTTCCTTTCTTAAGACAGTGTCTTGTTAAACCCGTGGTTTTCAAACATACATGGTTACCAAAAAGGATGATTGCTGTATGCCTGTATCTAACGGGCTCAATAGCCTAACACGGGATTTTGCACATACCATCCTCAGAATTCAGAAATTTGTACATTTGCAAACAAAGTAGCTCTAACAAGAAGTTAGTTTCTATTGAGTGATTAATGATTAGCAAAGTGAATTTCCAATGCTTAATTTTCGATTTGTATACTCTGCAGTGATTCTTACTCCGCCAACTATTAAGCATTGCCTTGCTTTTGGGACCTATGGTGTGCCACAAAGATTGAGATATTTAATCTATTCACTTATAATAATAAAAAATGAAAGAATGAAAGAAAGAAAAGGCATCATAGATTACTCTTGGGGATCTAAAAACTAAAAAGGCTTTGACAATAATCAAGAATTCTGTAAAATACGAACAACCTCTCTGATCTTTGACTAGCTGTGAGTTCCGTTGGAAACTCAACTAGAAATGTAATTTTCAAGTTTCCTCTTGTTCCTGGTTCTCTAGAGATTGGCATGCCTTGGTCAGGGATGATCTTCTCATAGCCAGGGTGTATGATATTGTCAAGTGTCAAATTCATGTGCTCTCCACCCAATAGTGGGACTAATATTGTACACCCAGTTAGTGCCTTTACTAAGGGAATTTCTACACCCAATTCCAAATCATCTCCTTCTCTTCTAAATAACTGGTGTCTTTTCTCGGAGATGATAAATATTATATCTTCTCTGTATGCTCCTGGTCTCTCATTTCCTTTTCCTTCAAATGTAATCTTTGTTCCTTCTGTCCATCCAGGCTACACATTTATTGTTAGCAGCTCTTCCTCTTGAACAATTCCACTGTAAGAACAAATATCAACCATATTCATTAAGCTTTTTCCAAATACAAAACGGTGGAAATCCTGATCTTGCAAATATTCTTCCATACACATACACATATACATAGGAGACACATCTAGTGAGAGCCTGAGAGATGAGAAGAATTAATCTTGATCATACAACCGTTCATGAATGATCAAGATTGTTTTAATTAGTTTTAATCTCCAGTACTATCTATTTGAATTCGATGGTTATGATTTGTTTCTCCCACACACTCTCACCTCATATGCTCTAATATAAAAAAATGTTATTAGACTTGCTCATGCTATCATGGTCTTTGTCAAATATTACGAGTCTTCTATAACAATGAGTCATGATACTATCAAAATGAAGCACAAATGGCATATTCTTCTTGTATCAAATATAAGAAAAAAATGATATATTGATTAAGAAAGATAATTAATCACATTTAACTTAATTAATTTTAATTAAAAAATAATATTTTTCTAATTTATCTTTAATTAGAATTTAGTATAAGGATAAGAAAGAATAATTGAAATTAACAATTAAATGAAAAATATTTTAGAAATAATAATATTAAATAAAAAAATTAGTTAGAATTCTCCTATATTTGAGGGGGGGAAATATTTTATTTTTTTATATTTGAGACTAGAGGAAAAGTACAACAATAAACAAACAACTTGACATATACCATCAGAATTCCGCAATGTTAGTATGATGAATCATTTGGTTAGGATAGACTCATAATGTTTTATACTAACAGTTCAAATTTTGTTAGACAAAGATTGTACAACACAACTTCAGATTTGTTAATATATTCTCAAAGTTTACCCAGCTAATATGCTTTCAAAAAGCAAACAGAGATATATTTTGACATGTATATTAACAAGGAACAAGGAACAAGGAACAAGGAACAGAAATCAATGAATGACATGAAGGGATTAATGGATGGATACGAAGTTACTAACCCTGTAGCGGTGAGGACATCGCTTGTGACCATGATTTTTTTCTTGCATCCATAGCACAAGTCTTCCAGAGTGCATTCAAGTTTTTTTCTCAATTGGTGGTGGTTTTAGCATCCCAGATGAATTGGAATACATGATTGGAGTGTCTTTCCAGCGGCTGGCATTCCGCGACTTCAGATCATGAGGAGGCATTCTGAAACTACCGCTGCTGTTCCATGAAGAAGAAGAAGAAAGATTATGAAAAATATAATAAAATTGTGAATAAATATTATTAATATATTTTTATAATATTTATCAAATGTTATGTATAACTAGTGTCTTTAAAGTTTTTTATGATATTTTTAGGCTTTACTAATATAGATTATATATAATAAAATATTTGATAAAATATCACAAAAATATATTATTAATATTTATTTATAATTTGACTAATATTTTTTAATGTAACTAAAGATTTTTAGTAATATTTTTATTAAATGTTAGATAAAAAAAATATTGCTAAAAATTACATATATAATAATGTGAACCTGTATATATGTATATTCTCTCACACGTTTCCAAGGAAAAATGAAATTACGTACGTGATATATATCTTATTTCTTTCGTGACTTTTCTTTCTGTGGATTGCATATTAATTTGCACTACAGAATTACTTTGTCTAGAATGTTATATAGTTATATTAGTGATTCCTGTCTTGTGTTACAAATAAGAGGGTCTAAATCGTGCTGGTTAATTAAGTTGTAATTAGAAGGAGACAAAAACATTGAGTAATTATATGTGTCCATTGCACCTGTATCTAGTTTTATGCAAGAAATTTTGCTTCCATTTGTTGAGCTTTACCTGCTGGCCGGTAGCGATAAGGGAGAACACACGTATATTTTTAATTAGTTCCGGGCTGCCATACACCTTTGAAACGAGGGCATTGACTGGGGGAATGATACTAGTTTCCTAGCTATAACCCTATTACTATGACTTCTTCAAAACAAAAATTTATCGAAGCTATATGATTGATTTATTAATTTTACATTCCAAAACCTAACACTTCGTGTTGAACACTGAATATTTTTGCTGAACACTGTAGATGTACATTAACAAAGTTGTTTCTTAGAATGAATATTAGACACCCATACGTTAAACTACACATAGAGGGAAAGAGAAATAAATTATATAATAGCCTAATAGATATTTGACGTGGGAAGAAGAGAGAGATAAAAATAGATATAAACCAGCTATTTTAAACATTGAGGTTATCCATATATCATTATCCTAAATTATATTTTTTTATAATCATAGATATCAAATATTTATCGTTAAATTATCATTAATCTCCGTTGAACCTCTGAACACACACATGATAGATGAATTTAAATCTTTAACTGCTTGGTTAAGAAATATAAGTTGTTACTACTTAATTTTTAAATTATAATACTTTAATTCAAATCTTTTAAATAAAAAAATATAATAAAAATATATTGTTAATGTACAATAATATGAATGGAGTAAACTTGTGTTTGGTGATGAGAAATGAAAAAGAATAAAAAAAAAGTTAAATAGAGTAAAAAAAGAGAAGATGAGTAAGATTGTTTGATTGGAGCAAAGGAGAGTGAAAATAAATGAAATATTTAAATTAAAGTAATTTTAGATGATTTTTTTATGAGAAATGATTTGGTAGATAAAAATAAGAAAATTTAATATCTAATACAAATATATTTTTATTAATATTGTCATTTATTATAATTATTTTATTATGAATATAAATCTTATTTATTTTTTAGCATTATTTTTATCATTTATTATTATATAAAAAACATCATTATTTTGCAGCCAAATATTAATTTATAGGAACCACCTTTTATTCAAAACCTTTATAGCACTTTCACTAGCTCCAACCAAATAATTTTCACTGTTTTGTTTTTACTTTCATTCATCACAGTTTAATTCACACATACCAAACAATGTAAGTAATAGAAGGATATTGGTAATTGGTGGGAAACAACTTTGGTACGGTATGTCCTATCAAGACATTTTTATTTTATAGCTATAATTATAATTATAATACATTACTAATTATTAATTAATACTAGTAGATTAAATAAATTATTGTTTAATTAAAATGATAGAGTAACACATTAGTTTTTATTTAATTTTTTTAACTGTACATATTCGAAACATCTTTAATACTAACACTCTATGTAGCGTTTCTTTAAATTAAGAACCAAAGAAACGCATTGATTTTCAGTCAAACGCATTGATGTTGAGTTGTAGGATTTTCTGTTAACATGTTAGAAAGACGCAAAGACCAATACGCGTTTATATTCCAACGGCGATCATTTCCTGCTTCAACCACGAAACTTCCAAATTCTTTCGTCCCTTTCCACTATTTCTACAATAAATATTTTTTCTTTTAATTCCTTAATTAACAAATGATCTAAAAACCTCATATATTTTAAAAGTTAGTAAATATTTTATAAAAGAATACGACATATGTGTTGTTTTAGGTATATTTTTGTGCTATTATTTTTTCAATGAGAACACCACACAAGTATAGTAATTCATAAATGAAAATATAATATGTGCAATAACATGTGTTTTCTTATTAAAAAAAATAGTATAAACACATTTATATAAGGGCATTTAAGTTTTATCCTTTATTCAATTGTTACATTCTTTAATTTATAAATTTCAAATATTTATCAACAAAAGTAACCACTGGTCCACCACACACTAAAATACTATAAAATCTTAGCAACATCAGTTTATGTATATAAAAATGATTTATATAACTCGATAAAATAAGAGAAATATACTTCAAGAAGATAAAATATAATTATGATTATTGATTAAAAAATTATCATTAATATTTTAACAATTTCATAATCTTTAGAACAACTCTGTAATTTTATAAAATTTAATAATTTTATCATACATAATAATCTATAATCAAATGAAAACGTAAAAAAATTATTTTAATTAAATTATTTCATGATTTATTTTACATGCATATATTTTCACATAAACTTAATATTTTATTTTAATATATATATATATATATATATGAAGTAAAAAATAGTTTATTTTTAATTAACCGTTAAAAATGTAATTTATTTTTTTCTTTAAAAAAAGTCAAACTTTTAAAAGAATTCCTTTTTATAGAAGTAAAACCCAATCATCTAATGAATAGTTTAGCACTTTTATAAGTCAGAAACATAGGAGACGAAAATTAATATTCAATACCTAAATATAATGTTGTAGAGAAAAACAAATGTTTGAATTATTGATTATTAAATTAACATAACCTTATATCAGTTAATTCACTCGTTTCGTGATTTTTTTTAAAAAAAGACTTGTTTAATGATAAAACTTGTTAGATTCTCATATAAAAATATTGGCAATATAATTCAACATATTCTTAGAATTAAGCGAAATTCGTGCAAGTCTTATTTTTTATTTAATATATTGTACATAAATTTTATCTAATAACAGAATTTCGCTAAAAAAATATATTTAAGAAAATAGATTGGTAACATTTTTTTACAAGATTTTGTTATTTCAAAGATTCGTTTTTATTTTTTATAATTACTAAAAAATTAATAAGCCTTTTTTTAAAAAAAAAAATTGAAACGAAAACCAATTTTCCTCGTCACCTTAATAAGTCATAGTAGTAATTAATGAGGTGAGAAGGTTCCATTCCAGTGTGCGCGTTTTTCTCTCCCTATAAATCGAAACCCGTTCATGAACACGCAGACACCCTTTAGTCACAGTTCTTTGTTTTCATCACAATTCTCAATTCTGATTTTGAAATACCAACCCTTTTTTTCTTCTGAAGATGGTTGCGAAAAGCAGGGGAATTCCATTGACGACGCTTTTACTCATTCTGTTCCTTTCTGCCATTGTCCCAACCTCTCTCTCGGATCAGGTTCTCAACTCCAAGAATCCAAGACCTTCAAGCTCTGCTTCTTCCCTTGGTTCCTCTGTTGCTTTTCAGATTAAAGGAAATGTATATCCACTTGGGTATGTTATCTTATCTTCACTATTGTATCCTCTGACTTGTTCAACAATCTTCTTCTAAAAGTCTTCCAAACTCTCTCATTTTTTGTTCTTCTCCAAAACTTTCAAGGTTTTTTTTTTCTGGGCTTGGATTTTTTTTCGGAAAGTTTTGAACTTGTGTGGTTGTGTTATGATATGAACCGTGCTAATTGTTTGTAACGTTTTCTTTTTATCCCTACATTAATTAAAAAAATAAATAAAGGGAGTATTTTTCTGATTTGGACGATGGTTCTGTATCCCCCTTTTAGACCTTTGAATACTCCGCTCAACCATTTTACTCTGACTAGTTCTTCTAATATAGGAAGTTTCAGAATCATCCTCGTTTATATCGAACTAATTCGAGTTTCATTGAGTGATCCTACCAATGCCTTTCTGAATATTTTTTAGAGAAAGAAGAATCACACAAAAAAGTAGTTTGGCTTTGACAGACCCCACCCCCACCCCCCTTTTTGTGTGATTTTTTTTTTCCTTTGATCATCCTTGTTCATAGTAACATGATGATTGGTTTTGTAAAAGTTAATGAATGAATTCTTCCTTCATATGCAGGTATTACACGGTGAGCCTTGCCATTGGCAATCCCCCCAAGGTTTATGATCTTGACATTGACACAGGTAGTGATCTCACTTGGGTTCAGTGTGATGCACCATGCCAAGGTTGCACCATAGTAAGTTTCAAACGTTCTCAACTACTTTTACTTATTATTACTAATTACTAACCAATCATCTTATGATGAATGATGATGTTCATTTCCTTAATTGGTGCTTTTTTAGCCTCGAAATCGACTTTATAAACCCAATGGCAACCTTGTGAAATGTGGGGATCCCTTGTGTAAAGCAATCCAGTCAGCACCAAACCATCACTGTGCTGGACCAAATGAGCAATGCGACTATGAGGTTGAGTATGCAGACCAAGGATCATCTCTCGGTGTGCTACTCAGAGATAATATTCCCCTTAAATTCACTAACGGGTCTTTAGCACGTCCTATCCTGGCTTTCGGGTGAGTGTTTTCTCCCCATCTATTTCACAGTGCTTGCGTTTACTAATTTCAAATTGATCATAATGCTGAAACATTTGTAAGGCTTGATTATGCTTTTGATCAATAGGACAATGTTTCTTTTAAATCTCTTAGAAATTAATGGTCTCTTTTACTCATTCATTTATAAAATGTGTCAGATATGTCGTTGTCCTTCACAAAAGATTTTGAGTGATGATACATGGATACCCAGGTTTTTTTAAACACCTAATGAGAGAGAGATAAAAGTGAGATAGAGAGATAGAGAGAAATGAGAGGTATTTAAAAAACATGGGTGTCCATATATCATCAATTAAAGATTTTTTTAGCCCTCATTTATATGACACTTTTTTCCTAAATCACCAAAAGAAAATGATTTAAGTTTTTTGGGATAGACTAAAAATATATATAATTTCATTTATCATAAACATGCTATTATCTTGTCTTTTGTTTAAAACTACAATTGTTCACCTTCCTAGATAATAAAGATTTCCTTATTCTGTTGCATGCTAGGTGTGGATATGATCAAAAACATGTTGGTCATAATCCCTCAGCTTCCACAGCAGGGGTTCTTGGCCTTGGAAATGGCAAGACAAGCATTCTGTCTCAGCTTCACTCTCTTGGCCTAATTCGCAATGTGGTAGGCCACTGCTTAAGTGAAAGAGGAGGAGGCTTTTTATTCTTTGGAGATCAGCTTGTTCCCCAATCTGGAGTTGTTTGGACACCCTTATTGCAGAGTTCCTCCACGTAAGTGTTAAAAATTAAAATAGATATTATTTGTTTCCTTTATGAGATATTGCTACTCATGAGAACTTACACACAGTCTTTGTTTCAGACAACACTATAAAACAGGACCAGCAGACCTGTTTTTCGATAGAAAGCCTACTTCTGTGAAGGGCCTTCAACTTATCTTTGATAGTGGGAGCTCCTACACATACTTCAATTCCAAAGCTCATAAAGCTCTTGTTAATCTGGTGAGATATGGAATCCAAGTAGCCTTGTTATTGTATTGTTTGGCAAATGATAATTACCTCCCATCTTCTGTTAGTAATGTTTGATCTATGATTCAGGTAACTAATGATTTAAGGGGAAAGCCATTGAGTAGAGCAACTGAGGATTCATCACTACCAATTTGTTGGAGGGGTCCAAAGCCTTTCAAATCTCTGCATGATGTCACTAGCAATTTTAAGCCACTATTACTGAGCTTCACAAAATCAAAGAACTCGCTGCTGCAGCTACCACCAGAAGCTTATCTAATTGTCACTGTGAGAACCTTCTCTCTCTCTCTATTTCTCTTTCTAATGAAAGGAATAAAATAAATTATGTGTGTATTGTCTTACATGCTACCCTTTTTCAGAAACATGGCAATGTCTGCTTGGGAATTCTAGATGGCACTGAAATAGGACTAGGAAATACTAACATAATTGGAGGTGAGCAAAATTTCAGATACCAATAAAATATAAGTCTTATTTTTCTCTCTTTTGTAATTTTGCTAATTGATTGTAAAACATTTTGTTTTGCTCTTGACAGATATCTCTTTACAAGATAAGTTAGTGATTTATGACAACGAGAAACAGCAGATTGGATGGGCCTCTGCCAATTGTGATAGATCTTCCAATTCATAAATAAATCAATGTAATTTTTTTCTTTAGCTGAGACTGTAGATAGGGATTTCTCTCAAGGAAATCTTAGCAAACCGGTGCCCTGCAACTTATGATGTTATAGATTATCAATGAGTTGTTAGGCAAGGAGGGTTAGGACTTAGGATGTAAAATGGCTGGAATAGTATATATGATTTACTATACATATTTCATTTACTATAACTTTGTTTCTTCTTTTTTGTTGCCCAAACTATAATTTTGTTTTCCACAGGCTACAATATACGCATTTACAAATGAAACATCGGCTGAAAAGGTTGATGTTTCTGTAAAAAAAAAAAAAACGGGTTGATGTTGTACATTACGTTAAGAGATGAATGAATATACACAAAATTATGTCTAAGGATACTCAAAAAGTGGTAGAATCTAATATAAATTGTAAAAACAAATGAGTCCAAAAAATAAACTTAAACAAATGAAAATGAAAATAAAAAAAATAATTGAATTAAATATGTTAAAATGTATCGGTTAGGTCAGTCTAGTCTGACAAGTCAAAGAGATGTCAAATTGATTCACTTTTTATATAGGCTACAAATTTATTAACTTGGCCTGATTTTACAAGTAATTTAAATTTATCTAATTTTTTCAAACCTCAAATTAAATAGGCTTCATGAAGTTAAGTTAATTTAACTTCTTTATCCTTAATAATTGAATGGCTATAAAATGTTCGGTCCTTTTTTTTATTATTATAAAATTCAAATTGATTGAAATAAAGGTTTGACGAAAATTTTAAATTAACTAATTAAGAACATTTTGAACAATAAAATAATCATGATTTTCACACTTACAAAAAATCCCTTATAACTTATTTATTTTTAAATTATATTTGAGGTGCAAAGACTTGAGCTATATAGATTATAAAAATAAGAAAAATGGCATACCACTTAAAATAGGATTACTATCACGCTAAACATATAAATAAAGAGAAAGAGAATTGTTCCCTTTAAATGTTTTAGTGTCAATGTGACATCATCATCATTTATTGCTATTATTATTATTATTATTATTATTTTACTAATAATAATAATAATAATAAATACTTCACTTACTTTTTTGACAGAATTGAAAACTCTGTTTTTTTTTCCTTTTCCTCGTTCTTTTCATTTTAAAAATAGAAAAAAACTTATTTACTTATTTATTAATTATTTATTATAAGAAATATCAACTATTTGTGATGATATGGATAAAGAAATTGTGATTCTTTATTAGTAGTGGAAGATAAGAAAAACAAAAAAAAATCTATTGTTATAAAAAATATATTTGTAATGATATGGACAAAGAAATTGTGATATTGACCCACACCACACGCACCAATAAATATGTTAGTCATTTTTTCATTAATTAAAAAATTTTCCATTGTCAAGGCTTTTCAGAAAATTTATAAGCTGCTTTGACTATTAAGAATTTAGTTTAATAACTTATTTTACATAAACTATTTTAAGTAACTTTTGATAAGTTATTTGAAAAAAAATAAACTTGCTTATAAGCTTTTAATTTTTTTCTTCTTCCCAATTTTTTCTTCATTATTTTATTTTACCATTTTATTTAATTAAAAAAATCTCTTATCTTTTTTGCTGTTTGAAAAAACTTTATATCTAATTTTTTGTAATCATGCAACTAAGAGACATACAAATTAAAGTTATTGTTATACAAATAAAAAATGGTTGTTTAAGAAAAAAATTTAAAAATATACTTTTTTTTTAAAATAGTATTATTAATAAAGTATGTGTTAGAAAATGGTTTTAAATAATATAATTCTAATAAAGTTTATTTAATTTAATTTCACCATTTTTTTATAATATAATTTAGTTTCATTATCTAAACTTATGTTATTGGATACTCTTTAAATTTTGGTAATAAATATTTCAGTTTATTTAAGTATAATTATCTCACTAGTATTGGTATTCTTTGTGATAGTTTATATAAATTGAAATTAGATGGTTTGTATGTTTTTAACTTTGCATCACAATGTTGACACTAAACGTAGTTTAGTGAATGAACTATTTGCTTTTTTGTGACATAAACGCTTAGATTATATTTTAAGAGAAAGAATGGAGATATTAATAAAGAATGAAATTCTTCGTGATCTAAATTTTACGGATCTAAGTATTTTTGTGTGAATTGTATTAAGGAAAAACATACAAAAAAGGAGTTACAAAAAGCACTCAGCTTTTTGAAATTATGCATATTGATATTTGTAGGCCTTTTTGATGTTAATTCTTTCAAAATGAAAGATGATATATCATCCTTATTGATGACTATTCACGTAATAGTTATCTATCTATTTACTATATGAGAAATCTCAGGTACTAGATGTCTTAGAAATTTACTCGAATGAAGTTATTAGGTCTGATAGAGGTGATGAATATTACAAAAGATACAATGAAACTGGTTAGCACTCAGGTCCATTTGTTAAACTCCTTCATAAATGTGACATTTGTGCGCAATACACAATGCTTGGTATACCACAACAAAATAGTGTATCATAAAGGCGTAATATAACTTTAATGGATATGGTTAGGAACATGCTAAGCAATTAAACTTTACTCCTATCTTTGTGGATATATGTCTTGAAAACTGTCATGTATTTGTTGAATATGATTCCTAGTAAGATAATTTTAAAGACACATTTTAAACTGTGGACAAATAAGACACCCAATATAAGACACCTACATATTTGGGTTGTAAGACAAAAATAAAAATTTATAATCCACACGAAAGAATATTGGATGCAAGAATAATCAATAAATATTTCATTGGTTATCTAAAAAAGTCAAATAAATATATATTTTATTGTTGTAATAATGGGATGAGAATTGCCCAAACTAATCATTATATGAGAATTATCAAAAAAATTAATACAAAATTCATTAAAAATGATAAAATCTAAGTCACTAAATAGTTAAATGATAGAGATAAATCTATTTTACACTGTAAGACAAAACTTACTTTAGGATTATATTCTGAGCAAAATCTATTAATTTTTTAACAAAAGAATGAGAACTAACTAGCCTAAATGAATTTTGGAAGGTTAAAATTGCACAATTCTCATACCTGACGGATTAGAACTTCAATTAAGTTTTAATTAAAATTCCTTTCATGTAAAATTGTGAAATTAGTCTTCTAGCTAAGATACAATGATGTGAGACTATAAAACCTTTGTTTCACTTAATCATCTTATATTTTTAAGAACATGAAGTAAAAATATTTATTTTCATGTTTATCAGAATATTATCGATAACTATTTTCGACTATCTTTTATTTCTTGAAATGTTGCATTTCTATATTTACAGACGTAAGGTGTGACCAATTGACGACGGGTGGATGACATATGCCTTACTTATCAAACACAGTAACAGCAACGAGACTTAACGGCATAAGCGTGAATGCAATTTTAAATTATATTTGCATTCTCTATATTTTTCTCAAATTACAATCAATATTTTTTTATATTACTTTTATTCCTCTTCTGTTAACATAGTTAACTACTATTAATTAAAATATGTGAACAAACAAAATTGTCCTAATATTTTTGTTACACTTGCACTCCTATATTTTTCTCAAATTATACCTGATATTTCTCCATTTTTTCTACATTATTTTTACTTCCTTTATGTTAACGTTAATTAAAATATGTAAGCAGACACAAGTGATTTAATATATTTGTTAAATACTCAATAACAGATTAACAATTAATTTTGTGAATGAATTTTTCTTAAGGCCATAACAGTTTTTCTTTTAATATTTGACTTCCAATTCATTGTTATTAACACTTGAAGAAGATATAGTTTTTGATTGAGATATTATATCAAATACTTAGCCATTAAAAATAAATATTTAAAACAAAGAGTTTAAAACACAGATTCAGAAGTAAAATACTAAAATTTAAAACAAAGTATCATATTCAATTAAGAAGCATTGTTGGAAACACGTCTAACAAAAACACACAACCAAACAACTCAACACGCACAAAAAAAAATGAACTAAAGAAAAGAAGAGTCTTGACAGCGTACCAACAAGGTGGATTCACATCTAACAAAAAGTTGAGCTCATGTCCAATTAGAGATAGAAAAAAAAAACGAAAAATGTTAAAATATTTTTCAAGTTAAAAATTGTGTCATGTCTTTTATGGAATTAAGAGAAATAAAACGAGAGTATTTTAGATATAAATTTTCATTAAAAGTTATGTAATGCATATGTTTACTTTTTGTTAAATTATTAAACACCTGGAAGGGAGGAAGTATGAGTATAATGTGAGCTAAACAATTAAAGAGAGTTTTGTAAGATGTAAAAAAAGAGGAGTGTCAAGTGTAATTTGGAAAAAATACAGGGGTACCAATGTGCGGAAAAAAATAAAGATATTTTAAAAATAAATTTTCATTAAAAGTCATGTGACGAATATATGTTTACTTTTTATTAAATTATTAAACACCTAAGAGGGACGGGTCTACGTGATGTGAGCTAAATAATTAAGGAGAATTTGTTAGGATGTAAAAAAATAAGAGGGAGAGTCAAATGTAATTTGAAGAAAAAAAATACAAAAATACTGTGAGGAAAAAGAGATGGATATTTTAGAGATAAAGTTTCATTAAAAGTTATATGACTAATATGTACTATTAAGTGATATCTAGGAGGGTGAAATCTGAATGAATATAATGCGAACTAGGTTTTTTTTAGGATGAAAAAAAAATATCTGTAATTTGAAAAAAAAAATTATAGTAAATGGAAGTGTAATTTACTCAAATGGAAAATGTGTTTGGCGCCAGTAGGCACTGCCCTCTGCTACTTGTGAGCGGTAAATGCAAATTTCAGTTCTCATTCTCAACAACAACGCACTGAACGAAGATAGAAAAGAGTTTTAGCATCGTGATTCGTGACCTATCAATGGCGCAGACGACCCATCCCATGGACATCGACGACCACACTTACACCGCCAGTCCTGACAAGGGCAAAAGTGTCGTCTTCGCCGGAAACCCTCCCGCCGCCGGCAAGGCCATTCCGTGGGTCGAAAAATACCGCCCTCAGTCCCTCGACGACGTCGCTGCTCACCGTGACATTGTCGATACAAGTAAGACTTCTCGCCGCCTTTTATCTCTCTAGGGTTAATGATTGAGCTTTTTCTTTACCTTCTTTCGCTGCTCACCCAAACAGTTCTCCAGAAGCTCAATATAGGAGTTTTCACTATTATAGTTTAGGTTACTTTTCTCACTTTGTTTTGGAAATAATTTTCTCACCTATCCTCCTTATAGGGTTTTAGGTGTATGGAAGTAATGGAATTGTAGTAGTTGGATTGTAAAACTTGGTTAGCGAAGGAGCTACATATTTTATTTTATTTTATTTTTCTGTTTCATTTTTAATTTAGTTTTGTGGAAATTAGGAAATGAAAAAGGACTTGTAATTGTACATCCTGTGGTTTTTTTAATCAATATCTATTTGCAATTTGAGTACTGTTGGTGTTTCTTTGATTGCTCATCGTTCTTTGTTTGTTAATTTGCTGTGTAGTTGATAGGCTAACCACTGAGAACAGATTGCCCCATCTTCTGTTGTATGGCCCTCCTGGCACGGGCAAAACATCAACGATTCTTGCTGTGGCACGCAAACTGTATGGTTCACAGTACCAAAATATGATTTTGGAGCTCAATGCATCCGATGATAGAGGAATTGATGTCGTGCGCCAGCAGATTCAAGATTTTGCTAGCACTCAGAGCTTATCATTTGGGTTGTCTTCTCTGCCTTTTATCCCCCTAGTTGTAACTTCTTACTGTATAGTTGTGTGTACTGTTTTATGACTGTAGTAAATAGTTCTTTGTAGTTTGTGTCGTTGGTTTATCTATGTTTAACTTGGCTGTCAAATTGATATTCTTTTGAGTTACTTTGTTTTTATGTGGTGATTGCCTTAGCTATAGTGGCCATCAATGTTATTCACTATAATTGAACTTGAAAGCTTCAGAAATTTGTTTGAATATGCTACCCGTGTTTTCTGTTCAGTGTTGCTCGCTTTCAAGGTTCTGCTCTTATTAATGTTTTCCTACTTTCTATACCAGTCCATTGGTCAATTTAGAGATTCTAGTGATCTCCTTTGTTTTTCTGGTCCTATATTTCGTCCTGAAATGTTATTTCTAAAAAGGTTGTACTTTAGGTGATAAAACTAGGGTTTATTCTCTATTCTGCAAGGTGTTCAGTGTTATGCTAATCTTGGAATAATTTAGTGAAATAAGCATTGCAGATTTTTGACACTGTTTTTAATATAATTTCCTCGCTGAATGCTGGATAACTAGGGTAATTATATTGTAAACAGTTTCTCCCCCTGATGCAGATATTAACACATAGAACATTATAGGTGATAAGAGGACATTTATATAATTCCTTTTTGTTCATTTTAATTTTCACTTGTGATTGTTCAGATTTTCAAAGGCAACGGGTTACTCTGCTGTCATATTCTTTTCTTTTCTCTTTTTGTTTTCTTGCTTGCTTTATTTTCTTTTGCTTGCATGTGCTCATGTGCATTTGATTTGTAAACTACATTGATGAAAGTATAACCAGAGTTGAACATTTCCTTTGTTTTTAGTTTTTCTGAAAGTGTACTGGAACTACAAGTTTTCCTTAACTGACTATCAAAAACTCTCTGTTCAGTGTTAAGTCCTCTGTAAAATTGGTATTGTTAGATGAAGCAGATGCCATGACAAAGGATGCCCAATTTGCGCTACGTAGAGGTATGCGCTAATTTTTATACTCTAACTTGTGTATGCTACATCAATCCAGTTTCTTGAGTTATAATACCCTTCATCTTCTTCATGCAGTGATTGAGAAATATACAAAAAGCACTAGGTTTGCACTTATCTGTAATCATGTAAACAAGATTATTCCCGCACTTCAATCAAGATGCACTCGGTTTCGGTTTGCCCCTCTTGATGCTGTCCATGTCACTGAAAGACTGAAACATGTTATTAAGGCCGAAGGGTATGTTTCCTGTTCTCTATTATCTAGTCTGCATGTGGTAGTTCGAGTCAGATAATGTCTTTTGCCATGTTACTTTACATTATCAGGTATTTTTTTTATGAGAATTTCTGTTGTAATCTATTCTCTTAGCTGGACATTTGCGCATATTGAGTGCCAATATATAATGATAATGAAGAAAATGAGGCTTTCATGGCTTATCTCAAGAGCTTGAATTTGTTCTGTTAATATTTTAGCACTTTTCAATAATTTATCTGCTGAAAGCTGGTGACTTTTTCTGATGGTTGACCTTTTCTAATGCAATGTGCATAATCATGTGCAAAGTAAATTCTGCTTCATTTGGGTATCAGGTCATTCAGAGGGAAGGGGCTGGGAGGGGAGAAAATATGCTTCCCGTCTCTCCTGACTCCATCACCTTAGCATATACATTCATTTGTTTCAGTTCATCGTAGAAGGTTATTATAATGTGTTAGTTGGTTGTATATGTGAATAAAAGTCTTGATGCTTACGTTGATTTGTATATGTATAATGAAATACTCCAGGAAAAAGGGATATTATATTCAGTAGTTAATACTGATAATTGAATCATAGGTACAGTCAGAGATATAGAAAGCGCATGCAGGTCCAACAGTTCTAAAAATATAAGACCTGACTTGTGTGTGCATCTCTCTGTAACTTTTTGCACAGTTCAACTGCAAGTGTTCCAAATCCTTGAATCATATCAATTCCTTTTAGTTAATTAGTGTGCTTAAATTTTTTAACACAAAACTATGGTTCACTTTAGATTTTAAAGTTATTGAGGAGTCCTGTTCCTGTAGATAAAATTTTGAAAGGAAACCATTAAGCTATACATGCAGTAAAACTCACCATTTGATTAGGACACTGTCTCTGAATTTGGAAATGGAATTATGATATTGGAAGGTGCTAATTCCTGTGAAACATATATTAAATTGTTTGTACATGCTAATCCCCTTCCTCTAATGCATCTCACATCTGTGCCCTTGTTATTGGATAATCACTCAACTATATTGTTAATTTTCTATAAACATTTGCGATGTTGTAATTCAATTTTTGACTTAATAACTTTCAATATGATGATTGCCATTTTGTAATTTGACTAGGCTTGATGTTGAGGACAGTGGCTTAGCAGCTTTTGTTCGGCTTAGCAATGGTGATATGAGAAAGGCTTTGAATATTCTTCAGGTAGTATGCTGATAGCCTTCAGTTTCCTTATATGCAAATCTAGCTCAGCTAGTCCTTTTTATTTTTATTTTATTTTTATTTTTCAAATAAAGGAGTAATTGTATCGATTATACTGAATCAAATTCCATTTTGGACATGAGTACTATACTGTTTCAGTATCTTCCCTTCTGCTGCTTACATTGATGCACACATTGAGACGTGTTTAGAACCATACACTTGTATACATGAATGCTTACATGGAATCATACAACAATTAAAAGTAGGGAAATTCGGGTCATAATTGGTGAAGTCTTAGAGATGGCAAATATTAATTCCGGTATTTTTACTTAGAGATGATTATGCATGTTAGATGATCTGAAAGTATAAAACTCTTGAATGACTTCTGTATTGCAGATTCTTGCTTGAAAACTTTCAACTTTAATGGCTAGCAATATACATTTCAACAGCATTTATATCCTTATGCCATTAGGTGAGGTCAATACTGGATTACAAGAAACCATTGGACTCTGTCAAAAACCAAATTTTCAAGAATATTATTCACCATGAGATCCATTTTAATAACTTTTTTAGCTGTTCTTGGTCTCCATCTATCCCTTTTCATAGGGTTAGAAACCGTGCAATATTATACTCTTGTCATTGGGACCTAATGACATTCTTTGCATATGTCCAAGTCACCTTAACCAAATTCTTGTCTTCTCTTTGATAAGTGCTACACCAATATCTCCTTTTATGCAATCATTTTGTATCTTGTCCTTTTTCATGTCACAGTGCATCTATGTTAACATTCTCATTTTTGTTACTCCTATTTTTCTCCTATGTTGTCTTTTTAAAGTCCAGCATTGACTACATTAGAGTATAACTAGCCGTATAGTTATAAGATAGAACTTTCCTTTGAACTATATTTTAAAGTAAAAATAACCTCTGATGTTTTTTGGTATTTTAACCACCCAACTTGTATAATGTGTGTGGAATCTTTATTAATTTTCCTACCATTTTGTAATATTGATCCCAAATGGTTAAACTTAGAAATTGTTGTATGACACCTCCAATTTTTATCTCGATCATCCTCTTGTTTATTGCTAAAATTGTAATGTATATACTTTATCTTGCTCTTACTCAAGTAAAAACCCTTTGATTCCGAAGTCTTTCTCCGAAGCTCAAGTATAGAGCTAACCTTGTCCCTTGATTCCTCAATATCATCTGCAAAAAACATGCATTTGGGGATAATTTTTAGAATGCTGTTGGCAAGCTCATCCAAGACAAGATTAACTAAGCAAAAACTCAACTAACTCAAGATTAAATTAAGCTTATCCTTATGGGCTTGTCCCATCTCTAGGAATTCTCACACTAATCGTTACCCCATCACTCTTGTAGCTTATTTCAAGTTAACAAAACTATAAAAGCCATATGTAAGTCTCTTTCTTTGCTTTGATACCTTTCCTTCAACCCCTTTATTAGAAGATAAACAGCTTTCATTGTAGACATTTTTGGCATATATGCGTGCCATGTAAGTTTGTACTTTTTTTTTTTTGATCAGCCAAAATATATTATATTATAAATGAATGAAAGTACCAGAGGTACTATAAGTACAATATTAGTGCTAGGTATGGTGCTGGATCCACTAGTGTGAAGATCCAGATTGCTGACCTGATATATTACTACAGTGAAATACCCATCATTTCTATCCTATATACAAGAAGCTACTGGTAGATTACTAGATCAGTAGGTATATGAGTCAACAAAATCTTTCTCAAACCCTCTAAGCCATGACCAGATTAGAAATATTGCATCTTCCAGTAGGTATATGTAAGTTTGTACTTAAGTGATCCAGTTAGTTGATGATTTTCCATAAATATATACATGCAATGTACTGATGATTTGTGTATGTGTACCATGCAAATTTGTGTTTCTGCTGGTGTCAACTAAATTTACCAAAATGATAATTTCTTCTTTGGTGAGGTATGGCTTATAATGAATATTATGGTATTTTTCCATCATAGCTGAGGATGCTGATATTGTATGCAATTTCTTTGTATGTGATATTTAGGAATGCTTGTAGATGTCTTGACTTTTTATGAACTTGTACTGTATAAAGAAAAAGGAGGTAAAGTAGAATATAAGTGAGACTGGACTGAATGTGTATATAGGAAACATTTTTCTTAAGTAATCTTCTGATTTATTTTTGGATCCAAATGCTGATTAGCTCTTAAACTACTCCTGTGATTTTCACTCAAGTGTCAAGGACATATTCTGTTGCTTTAATATCCAAGAGTCAAGGACAACTAACAATTTACATCTTTTAACCACGGGGAAAGTGTTATGAATTATTATCTCCTGAATTGTTTTGTTTCTTTTGTATCAGTGGATTGCAAATGACATATTCTATTGCTTTAATATTTGTGCAGTCAACACATATGGCTTCTCAGCAGATAACAGAAGAAGCTGTTTACCTGTGCACTGGAAATCCATTGCCAAAAGACATTGAGCTAATATCTTACTGGCTTCTAAATGAACAATTTGCAGATAGCTTTAAAAGTATTGAGTGACTTGTTACCCTTCATTTGTGTTTAATATTTATAAGCAATTTATGATTTTTATTTGGCTTTAATTTCAAATAGGAATAGATGAAATGAAGACAAGGAAAGGGTTGGCCCTGATTGATATTGTCAGAGAAGTGACAATGTGAGTCTTATGCATCATACTGACTGTCCAACTTCCTAGCAAATTTTTTTTCATCTTATTTTTACTTTATTGTTACTGCAGGTTTGTTTTTAAGATTAAGATGCCTTCAGCTGTGCGAGTACAGTTGATGAATGATTTGGCAGATATAGAGTATGTATTCTTGCCCTACTATTTACATGCTATTCTCCTTCTGCCTTGCCTAATGAACAGATGTGTTAGTTACATCAAACATTTCTCTAGACATAAAATATATATGTACAACTATTTGGAAGGCCTTTAAATAGGATTTTAGGGCAGGTCAAGCTTTTATGCTTAATAAAAGACTAGGCCAAGCTTTAAAAAAACTATTATAGGTAACAAGCCAATCTAAAGGCTGCCATTTTGCAAAAAAAAAAAAAAAAAACTGGCCTTTTCAGGTGAAGTCTAAACTTAGTCTAACCAACCTATTTCTAACTAGTTATGTATGCAGTTGTGAACAAGCACAATAATGAAAAAGGAGAAATAAGTTGACTTGGATAGAAGAAAAAAGTTTCTCTATCTCTTCTTCCCCATCTCACGGGCAGTTGGTTATCAGATCTTTTAATAGTGAACATAACATAAGCAATTTGACACTTTATATATATGAGTGTTAATAGTAAAAAATGTGTTAGAGTGTGTTGTTAGCATTCCTCTTTTATATATATATATCAGAGAATAATTATGATGCTTTAGCAGTTTAGCAACATGCTACATTCATATAGTTTTTACATCTAAGATTTTACTTTTCCCTGGTTGATAATTTATCCAAAATGCTTTGTCATTTTCATAGTTTCATGCTGCTTGGCACATATTAGGTGGCAGTAGATCTATATATTTTGGAGCTCTAGTAATTTACGAAAGAGGAACGGTAGTAACACAGTTTTTCTAACCCGATCACATTTATTGGCTGAAATTTAATGCTTTGATATAGATGTCCTATTCTGTCCCTGTCCCCATCTCCCTAGTCCCTACCCCTCTTCTTTCTCTACTGCCATTGCAATTTCCTCTCTTTTCAATGGTTTTGATACCCTGAAATTTGGCTATGGCTAAGTGCACCCTGGAATTTTGTTTATATGATTAATCTTCATGTATTAGAGATGACATCATTGCATGACCTTGCCATAAAGTGTAAAGTATAATAATGAAACTTGAATAATCAATAATGGGTCTAAGGAAAAAAGGTGAATCTTCTTGCTGCTGTTCTTGGAATTATATTGGCTCTTATGATAATGGGAATGAAATTTTCATCTCTTCCAGGTACAGATTAAGTTTTGGGTGCAACGATAAGCTTCAGCTTGGATCGGTTATTGCTTCTTTTACACGTGCTAGATCTGCACTGGTTGCAGCTGCTACATAGCCTACTTCTGAAAAATTACTTTCACATACTACTAGGGCCTGGCTTGTTTGATTTCCTGGGCATGTCACTACGGATAATGGGATTGGGAGGATCTTAATTTGTGTAAAGATAGTAACTGTGTCAATCTTTTTTAACTTAAGATGAGTTTTAAAGTTTCAAGTACCTTTCCAAAATTCTGAAGTAGATATCTTCTGTTTTAAATTTTACTGCAGCTATTTTAGATGACACCATTAGGTTTGAAAGTTAATATCAATTAGCCATTTTGATATCAATATTCAATACAATGAAAACACTTTGAATGTATTAAATTTTGCATTGTAAATGCGAGGTGTTTCCACATAGAGCCAGAAAGCGCGTAATAACCCGAAGCATGGTTATGTAAACCAATTTCCAAATCCTTAAAACATTCTCTGCCCAAAGCGCAGTATCACCTCAATTCACCCTCATTTTGGTCTAATTTCTAAAAGAAACGAAAAAGTTAGACGAAATCCAACTGTAAGAGATAATTGAAAGAAGGGCCAAAATGGGATCAAATGAGCAGATGCAAAAAATGGAAAGTTCAAAATTCAGAAGCTTAGAAGGAGCATTTTTTTTAATAGTAATTCGTTATGAGGGCGAGCCCTGGTGCAGCGATAAAAGTTGTGCCTTGGTGACTTGTTGGTCATGGGTTCGAATCCGGAAACAGTCTCTTTGCATATGCAAGGGTAAGGCTGCGTACAATATCCCTCCCCCATACCTTCGCATAGCGAAGAGCCTCTGGGCAATGGGGTACGAAGTTTTTTTTTTTAATTCGTTATGAGAGCATCATCAAGAATGAGGTACGGTAAATTTTTAGTATTTTCATTATAAAGAGAGTAGGCCTTAGACCATTTTTTTCTTCTTAATCTATAAGTATCCTCTACTAACGTGTTGACCCTACAAAAAACTATTTAGCATAGCATATCGACACGTCGAGGCAGTAAATGACATATGTACACGGATACATTCGAGGCAGCAAATGTAATGTTATAATGACAAACAGAGGGAGGGATTGATTGAATTTGGATGGTAATGGAGAAAAGGACATAAACATCTTGGCCTCAGAATTCGCTGATAACACGCATTTTCGCACTGCAATATTTGGATCTGTAGGAATCTACCATGCTGAATGTTGGTTTGGTTTTTGAGCAGACATCTTGACTATTTTTTTATTGTAAGGAATTGTAGCTTTATTATATTACGCAAACCAATCTTAATATCTAATAAGCTAGTCAATATGTATATTTTACATCTAAAGTCCAGTTCAACTTTATTACTTTTGTTATTACTAATCCGTTTCAGTACACTAATTATCATTTGTCCACTTGATCCGGCTAATGGGTATTGATGTAAGATTGCTTGCTTGTCCATCACTTATCTTCAAGTTGTTTAATGGATTGGTCAATTTCCACGTACTTTTACGTTTGTTTAAGTTAGATAATTAACTACGGCCAAGTGTTTTATATAGTCATTTTTTAAAGATAGTCAAATACTGTTTTGGGGGATGAGAATTAAAAATAAGACTCTAAACTTAGAGGGTGGAAAGAGCAAAGCTATCAGCTAAAAAATGGAACCCAATGCCACTTGGTGGAAACAATGGGCTTACAGATCCCAGTTTTCTTTAAATTCTCGGCCACTCCAATCATACACTTAAAGGAGACGTCTTCCTCTTAAAGAACAGGAGATGTCTTCCTTCGTGGATTGAGACATTCTTTACAAAATTAACACACGCACACACAATTTTACTACTAATACATATCAAGGATGACTAGAAATTGATCATTTTAATTTGTTAAAACTGAAAAAAGATTCAACTTGTGTAGGGCAATAGTAATAAACAACAACTTATAATTTTTGTGTATATATATTTCTCCTAATAAATATCTGATATTTACCCCTTATTTATTATTTAACACGAGAGAACTAAACACAATTTAAACAAGATCATGCATGACATCTTAAAATTTGACTTGAGAAATAGTTTATAGTTTATAGCAACTAAAAGCTAATTGTGACTGAATATTTTTGTTTCTAAAATTTCAAAATTCTCTAACCCAGTTACTAAGATAAAGTAAGGCTAGTTTCGAGATCTTCTGAGTTCGATTTAAGTTTCAAACAACGTCACTGCTCTACTGTGGTAGGTAAGGATAATACATGCGCTGTGGATTTTAAATTAATAGAATGGTCCCGAACATGGAAATATGAATAATAATTGTCACCGTCACTTCATCAAAACAAACTCCGGTCCGGCACATGGATTAACACATTTTGCTTTTAAAATTCAGATTGTGACGAATTGAAGAGGCTTCTGATTTTCTTTATGGCTTGGTCATATTGAATATTTTGATTCCCTTTAATAAAATGTTTTCATTCCAGTCCAATAAGAACTCCGCAATTCGTGCAAAATTACGTAAGTGCGAGTATTTTATACATTTATCGAAGTAAAACTAATGGCCATCTTCATCATCTAAGATTCTTTTATTCATGTATAAAAATTAAATTTAGTTGTCAAAATCAATAACCTGAAGAAGGAGAAAGTGTATTAAGTATATGTGAATGACGAAAGTAAAAATAACTAAAATTGTTTTATATTAATTATATTATAGTAGTACATAAAAAACAAAAGATATTGAAATGAAAAAGTAAACACAGTAGGATATCACGATACTCAATTTAAAAAGACCTAAAAAAATGAGAAAAGACAAAGGCACGCCTAATAAATTAGATGTAACACATGCTAATAATAATTCAACATATATTAATTAGAAGGTCTATCAAATAGACCTTCTATCACTTTTTTTTTTTTTTGTACGGTGAGAGACCTTTCTATGATCACATGACAACAACGTGTAGTAGTGTACCTATCTACATTCTACAATAGCTGTACACATGCTACTACTACTACTAGGAACAGGTCAACACACATGCACCGTTGGATCGTCGTCGTCATCATCACATAGCAAAATACCAAAGCAAACGGTGGAGCCAACACATGCGTTTCCAGCTTCAATGTTTCTTTCTTTCTTACTTTGGCCTAGCTAAGCTAACTTGATCAATAATCGTATGTGTGTGGTCGCACAGGCACACTCATGGACCTTGAGTCTCGTGCTACCGTGCAAATGCGAATGGGCGGCGCGCGTGGATTTTATGTGACATGGTTTTAAATTACGATTGTGGTCGCATGGTGAGTCAGAAAATCTTAAGAGCAATTGCGGATCGTAATTTAAAACCATCATGATGTGCTCAAAAGGACTTGTTGGGCCAGTACATGAACATGTCCTGCAGCGGCGACAACATCTGATTATTGCCCTGGAATTGGGCCATGAAGCTGTTGTTGAGAGTGGCATCCACGTAATTAAATGGAAATTCGAGGCTTTTCTCCCACTCGTTCCACTTGGGCTCGCTTTGCACCTCGCTCGCGAATTCCGGCGATACCACCTGCTCCGAACAGCTCGAGTCCGTGTGCAGCTTCGGGATTGAATCCGACGGGTCGAAGTACATGTAATCCGTCTTCGCCGTCGCTTGCGGCGGCGCAGGCACCGGCACAGGCGGCGGAAGACAACCTCCTCCGCTTTTCAGAATCTCCGGCTTCCTGTCTTCGATCTCCGAGGATTCGATATTTCGGCTATGAGCAACATCGCTGCTTGGTTGCAGTTTCTCGATCGTGCCCTTCTTGTTGTAAATACGGCAAAGCACCCAATCATCCAACTGCGACAAAAAAAAAAAAAAATCACAACCACCGTAAGATTATTTCTTCATTTTCATTTATTATTATAAGTATTGCAATCGGAGGCAGGTGAGAGAGATAAAGAAGGAATAGTTTTCTAAAAATGGAAAGTGATAATTGCGATTGGCAGAAGATTTATTTCTTTCCGCATCAATTATTGTTTTTTTATTGGATCTAATGTGATGGCTAAGTTTCTTGGGCCCAAGCCCAGACCACATGCTGGCAAGTCTTCAACTAGTGAAGGTTCCGCGCGGTAGTTTTCACATGATAACATATTACGACCATACATTTTGCATGGTTTCCACCAAAATCCTGGACTTATCCTCAGCCGATGAGAGCGTAGGGACAAAGTCGTAATTTCGAGCAATAATCTTGAACTAGAAAGAAGTACGGAGTGTATATACCCTTAGGGTGTTCTTTTTGCGAACGGAGCGATCTACGTCTGCGAGACGATACTCGTGCATGATCCAATTGCTTTTGTCCCCTTTAGGAGCTTTCCCTGCGTAAAACACCAAAGCTTTTTTAATCCCAACCGGTTTGGGCTGACCAATGGGCTTATCCGCCCCGGTTGCCTTCCAGTAACCGGTGCCAGCCGCCCGGTTCGGCCTCGAACCGTTTGGGTATTTCCGGTCCCGTGGTGAAAAGAAGTACCACTCTTTCTCTCCATAAGTAGCCAATCCTGTAAAGTAACACAGTAACAATTAATAAATAAAAATTAAGAATCAGAAATCGAAGAATGAATGAATGAATGAATGATTATGTTACCGGGTAAGTCCCAGGGGTCGTATTTGTAGAGGTCGATTTCGGCGATGATGGGAACGGCGATTGGCTGCGACGCGCATTTGCGGCAGAGATAGTGCAACACCAGCTCCTCGTCCGTTGGATGGAATCTGAAGCCTGGGGGCAATTCAAGCTCTGATGCCATCTTACTCAGATATATATCCCTCCCTAGCTACACTACACCAAGACTAACACCAACTATGGTGGCGGCGCTTGAAACTTATTACATAAGGGAGAGCCCTTTATTTATAGCCGATGCGCGCGACACGTGGCACCATCAGCCACTAGTTTCTAGAATACACATGGGCGATAATGGGGCTTCATTTTTATTATTCACTCTTTTTAAAAGTTTTATTACATTACCAATATTAGATCCTTTATCTTCTTTTTATTTCTCACCGTACGTGTTACGCGCATACCCCGTGGAGTAGAGCGTGGGAAAAGAAAGAAAGAAAAAAAAAAGTGTTTCATTTTTTGTCTTTAATTGTACATCTTATTACTATTATTTGTGTAATTGATTTTTCAAATTAAAAGTCCAAGGTTAGGTAGGGTGACAGTTTTAGAATTTAGTAAATAGGTTAAAATAAAATGGCCGTCATTCTCTAGTATTTTGTATCGTGTTCTGATTCCTTTTACATTTCCTTTTATTTCAATGGCAGGATTTTAGGAGAGAAAAAAAAGTTAGGTGATATGTAATTGGACACGTGTGGCGCTATGAAGTGTGGTGCGCGCGTGTCGCGAGCCCACACGAGGTGATTTTGTCACTGCTTACGACAGTGGTTTTGGAGGGAAGTGTGGGCTAGTCGGTTGGGGCCCAGGGCGTCCATGTTGTTGGCGCGTTGATTTGACTTTTTGTAGTGATTGAAGAGTACACGTGGGTTACGAGTTGGATCATCATCTCGCGTGATTTATGATTTTGTAGCTTTCCTTCTACGACATAAGGCCCCACCTCACCGCGTAATCTCTAGCCCAGCTCCTCTTGCACATTCTTCTTCATTTATCCTTTTGCTTTTACCTCATCGTAGAAGTTTCACATACTGTATTTTTTTTTTTAATGACTATCGTTGAGATTTTAGACTTTGTGGTAAGATTTTGAGTATTTCCTTAAATATTATTCTTCTAAATCAATTACAAGACTAATTTTCAGTAAAGGATGACATGTTATAATCTATAATTGTAATTATAAATAAGGAGTCTACTCATGCTTTGCACAAATAGAGAGAAAAAGAAGAAAAAATGGGTCCTTAATGCACACAAAGGACGGCCAAATGCCAAATGGTAGCTAGAAAGATTTTATATCATTATTGATTACTTGTGCAATGTAGGCAGTTAGGCACACCGTGCCTAGATGATTTGTTTTTTATTAATAAATATAGTGGTATTATAAAAATGAATTAAAAAGAAAAAAAATTGAATAAGAAATAGAAATCACATTTATTAATTAGATCCGCTAATTTTAACAAATGATAAATTAAAGGAAGAAGATGAATAGAGAATAAAAATAGATATATAGAAAATGAAAAAAAAATCAGTTATAAATTATAATATGAGTTTAAAGGATAAATTGAGTTTTAAAAAAGTAAAAACCAAAATGGAGTTTTTTCTTTATTATTAATTTTTTTTATCGATATTGAAATTAAAGTTAGAAAAACTATTTGCTCGCTGTAACCCTATCATTCTCATTGTGATCATATATATCGATTGTCCTCAAAATAATATTTCTAGTAATGAGATGATCAACAGAGGAAAAGTGATCATGTTGAATAGGAAATTCTTCTATCATTCTTGTTGCTTCCAAATGATAAAACTTTTTTTTTATACGGTGTTTTATAATTTTATAATGATTATGATTCATTATTCTATTATTGATTGATTCATTATTCTCAATTGGTCTATTTGGTAGGATGATTCTGTTGGGTTACAAGTGTGAGGTGAAGTCCCACATCGAGATTTTGGGTTAGAGTGTGATGTGAGGTCTCTTTATATGATGGTTCATGATCTACATGTGTACCCCTCGAATCTTCCCAACAGATTCATAATTCAAACGATTCACTTTACGTGCTGATTTATAAAAAAGAAAATTCACCTTAATCACAATCTTATATAGTGACTATTTTTCTGCTACTGGATGGTCATTCTTTTCCGCTTCATTCACGATGGTAAATTTAAGTAGCATTTTTTTTTTTGGGTATTGAATTTAAGTAGCATTAAATGCGCTAGCGTATACAGTTTTGAAGTTTGAAAATTGAACATTGAACATGGAATTTAGAAAATTGATTACACGTGTGGTTGGATTAGACAATAGAAGAGGAAGTTACCTGGCAAGTACCCGAGTCCAAGCCTTTATTATTTCCTATCCTTATTTTTATGGATAGTATTCCACGCCCCCACTTTTTTTTTTTTCCTGTGTTTTGCGTCATTTTAACCAAAATTTTATTTTGTGTTGAAACTTTAAAGAGACAAAAAAAAGGAGAGGAGATAAGCATGTGATGTGAGGCGTACGGTCCTTAGGTGGGGTGAGTGAGTGGTGCGAGGTGGATGTATCTGATGCCGCTTCATTCACTTTCGGTGTTCGGTGGTTTGTTCACTTGCGTCTCACTGCAACCTTAGTGTCTTTCTGCTCAATTGGTCATGCCATGCTTGGGTCCACACTCCAGGATCACATTTCACTCATTTTTTACCCACCTACAACATTAATTATTTAATAATGATCATAAATTCAATCGGTTGATAGTTAAAACATTCTCATAAGGAATTTTATATATATTATATTTTGATAAAAAATTTAATCATAATATTAATACAAAATATTTATCACCTGCAGCAGGTTAAAAGTCATCAGTACACTCGAGATGAGTATAAATTTTAAATTACTGAAACATCAATTTTTACTATTTATACCAACCAATATTTGTATTTTGGTAATTCTTTTGTTACGCAATTAATACTTCTAATAAAGATTATGAAATAAATAAAAAAAAGTGCCGAGAGAGTATGTTCATTGTTTTCTTCATTTAATAATTGAATATCATAAGGCTATCCTATTGGATCAACATATATTTAATATAGCATAAAATATTTCAGAAATAAATGAGTTGTTTTAGTTTGTAGGAAATTTATTTATTTTCAATTACTATAATTAAGGTAGTTCATTTTTAATAAGTAATATGCATGCTTAATTATATACAGATTAATAATACATATGGGTTTTTTTTTATGTACAAAAGTCATATTAAAATTAAAGCATATCAACTTATACATATTACTCAAACACTAAAAGGATATAATCAAGTTGAGCCTATGAGTATTATAATCTCTTGATATCGTATTTAATTACTATGAATATAAAAAATAAATTTTACTCAAACACTATCATACATATTTGTAGACGAATTTCTTGGACCAATAATGATTGCATTATTGTCGTGAACAATACCCTCCTTTTTTTATATGGATATTCTAACGTAATATGAGAATATGTATGATTTTAGTAATCATAAAACATTAAATTATGTAACTATAAAATTTATTAGATTAAAAATAAAACATTTTTCAAATGCAGCTTAAATTTTTTTTATAGCATTACTTTAAGAATATATTAAAATAATTTTTGTTTTTCAAATATCTCATGTGAATGTACTTGGGTAGTGATAGGTGTATATATAGTAAACGTACATATGGTTGAAAGGAGTTATTACTTTTTTTTGGATACTCGAAAGGTTTTATTACTATTACTGTAACAATTTTCCAGATTATATCACTGAAAGTTACGATCTATTATATTTTTTTTTACGGTACGATCTATTATAATTAGAATGTTAATCATAGGAACACAAAAAATGCAAAAAATACTAAAAAATACTATTTTTTTATAGAAAAAAGTGTTAATCATCGAAAATTTAAAAATAATAAAAATAGAAACTTAAAAATTCTCACCTGGTTATTTAAACTTTCAAACTCCAAATTATGATGCATTAGTATGATTTGAATTTTTTATTTTCATTTTTGATCGGGGGATTTATGATAATTTGAAAAAAAATCTGACGTTGCAATGACGTTTTCGGTCAAACACATTGAAACAGATCGCAATCGTTGACGGAAAACGCAAATTATTACACATATTGACAGACACGGTGATTCATATTTCACACACACGACATGTTATATTCACGAAGGACGAGGATAATAGTTAATAAAAATTGATTAATAAAGATGATTCTCATATTTCACAAAAATATTTCAACTCATATTTGATATCTGAAATTGTTTATATAATGTTTGTTAGGAGGTAATATTCATGATTAACTGTGATTACAATAATAATGATTAGGTTGATAATAATAATAATAATCATCACAATTATCAGGATGGTAATAATAACTTTTAATGATTTAATAGTTATGATAATAGTTGTCGTCACAATTATAATAATTATGATAAAAATGATAATTATGATGATAATGATAAATTTTAGATATTATATGATTATATAAATTAAATTTTTAAAATATTTAATTTTTTAATAGTGAAACCTATTAAAGATTTTAAAGTTAAATAAATCTGACGGTTAAAATGAATCTTATATCATACATAATTCAATTTTATCATACGGGATAAATGAAGATAGAGCTGCATACACATGAAGATAGAGTTATTATAAATGGTTTGTCACAGTTTTTTTAAATTGGGATAAAATAAAAATACATAAGCAATAAGATAAAGATGAGAGAAGTCAGCATCAGGATGATTAAGATGCCCGCCTTAATATTACAATCATATGGCATTTTTTATCTAAAATAAAAAGTAACTGTAGCAATTAATTCCCAGTACATTAAACAAAAAAATTAATTCCCCGTACATTAAATCATTTCAATGAAAGAATAACTTTGGTTATCACATTATTATTATTATTTAGCATTTATCGAATACTATTAACAAATCATTCAAAAACTTAACCATATTAATAATTTCATGAATGAGAATTGAGAAATGAATGTCTCAATAAACAATGTAACAAGTAGCAACATATTATTTAATAATGAAATAATTTAGTTTGCATTGACAATATATTAAAATTAAATTAAAAACTTTAATTTAATAATCAATTCAACACCAAACATTAAGAAATTTTAATATGCAGATAATGTTTTGCAATCAATTATAACAGCTTAGAACTTAAATTGTTTTAATATTCAACTCTCTTATTATATGGTTTAATTAAACGTGATATGCGAGGAAAAAGTCGTCATCGCCTTTAAGTCCCCGACTTATTCCACTCAAGATTTCAACGCAATTATATTGAACAAATTCATGACAACGACAATCTTGAAGAATATTGAGAACACAAAGCATTGCCTGAACAGAATTAACTAGGGCAGGGGATTTGGAGATGCTGGCATATCCACTTATATTTTTGTTGAGGCAAATGTTTAGGGCAAACTTAATTTTATGTTTTACAGCAAATGCTTTCTCAGCTTGACAATTAGTGGGGAACATCTTTAACCACATCTGTTATTACAATAAACCTTGTAATTAGCCTCATTAATATAACATTATTAAATTAAATTAGCTTAGTGGGGATTTGATACGTTGGAAACAATAAATTATTTGTATTTTTTTCAGCATTCCCATATTTGGGTTAAAGTTTACAAATATAAATTTGAATAAAAAATATGTCGTAAACTCAAGTTTGATAAAAAAAAAAATGAATTTACTATAATATGATAATCTATGTTTCGATATTTTTTGTTTTAAAAAATACGAGTTAAATAAAATTTGTTTAAGAAATACTAATAAAAATATTTTTACTTTATATATATATTACTCTTATAAAAATACAAATCAAAAGTATTTTTAGTTTAAAAACAATCTTGATGTTGCTTTGGGTGGAAACTAAAGTTTACTAACAAACTTAAGTGAAAAAAGTATTTTGAGAGACAACCAAACATGATATAAAATTGAGTTTATTGAGATAAAAATAAGTTAAAGATCACCTTAAAAAAGTTTGTTATTCACCAATTCAATGTGATTTTTATATTTAGAAGGTGAATCCAAACATCCAACCTAACTTTATCAGAAGCATGAAAGGGCAACATAATTAGGTTCAATCAAGTAGGGCTTGGCTAGATTGTGGGTTTTGGCTTGACCTTTCAGACTAGAGGTCTTAATTTGCCTTTTCTATGCTTACTTTTTACTATTTTCCCTTACTTTTAGATTCTTGAAACGATAATAATATACTTTTTTCTCAAACTTCAGAAAATATAGCCCACCAGTGAAATAGGACTAAGCACGGGCCTCATGAGAGTGAAACAGTTGTAAAACAGTAACAGCTATCATCTACATGAATTGAACACGTTTTGTTTCACTCACCTTCCATATTTAATGAGAAACTTGTTGACAAAACGAGTCACGCGAGGGGCGGCAAAATTTGGACTTTTATTTGCCGCCAGTCTTTTAATGTTCATAAAACAACACAGAAAAATTTAAAGGATATCAAAAGTTGCTAATGCTAGCCGTCATAAAAAAGCCTCAATTTCTCACTCCATTCCACACTGGTTTCTAATTTAGCAATTTTCATCCATCTCTATCACATGAGTTAGATCCAATCTACATTGTAATACATGAAGAAAATAAGTTCTTATGTAATATATGTGATGAACAATTTAAATTGAGAAAATTATTCTATAATTTAAACTATTTTTAATAACTTACAAGTATTATGTACTAATATTAATACTATAAATATCATCCCTCCATGTGTAAATAGTAATTTAATCCCTTTACAGCGACAGGGGTCATTTAATTACTCTCAAAATTCAGTGGTCTATTTGGATGCATGCATGCATGCTTAATGCTTATGCCTTAAGTTTTCCACTTTACATATTCAATCTGTTTTTGTCGTCTTGTGATTAGAAATTGACAATTTGTTCCGGGACACTTTCAAAGTAATTACTGCTTCCACGCATGGATAACTTTGTTAATTGATTGTTTATTATGAGTTTCCTATTAAGGTAACCTTTGAGGCGACTTTAGCGGTTGATGTTTTTTTCTTCTTCTCAATTTTCAACTATATTATGGGTATGCTTCCAAGTTCCAACAGTATAACCTTATTTTATCTGTTTGTCAATTTCTTTCTTTCTTTCTTGTGTTGTGAATTTTCAATATTATCTTATCTCTTTACACATTTGAAGTGTCTTGTAACACCTAGAATGCACTGAATAACAAAGTGTGATACATCTAGCCTTTTGCTAGTTGCAGCCCGACATACTCCAAAGGAACAGAGAGAACCCTCCCTCCTACATGTTCCATCGAACATGCATGTTACATGATAATGGAAAAGCATTATGTTTTTTTTAACAAATTTTGGATTTTTCTGATAACAGTACTCTGAGCGTAGATTGAGATACTGTTTCAAATCTTTGAGATTGTTTGATCCACAAATGAACAGATTACGATCTCACCGAGTTGTCATTTTATATTTGATATTTTATTTGAACTTTAAGCAATGCTGATTTTTTTTTTAATTCCTGAATGGATGCCATCACAATATAATTAACTCTAAACAAAAGGAAAGAAAATGGCGTAAGAAACAATTATTAACTTTAGAAACATGTGAGTAAGAACATTTTCAATGCTGTTCATTTAAAATAATTCACTTGTAGAATTTTAAGTACATTGTTTGGATTGAAGTTTGTAAAACTATTTTAAGTTTTACTTATGGTAAATTGAGTTTTAAAACAAAAATTTACTCTCTCAAACATACTTTTGAGAGATAATGAAACATAATTTTAAACTGATTTTATTTTCAAATATATTTCTAAATTTTTTTCACTGAAATCCAAACACACCCAAGAATGAGTTATATTATATTTAAGTAATTCATTTTCTTTTTTAGATTATCCTTCGTAGGTAAAGACCTACATTTTACTTTAGTAAATTCTTAACCAATCCATACTTTTTTTATTGGCAAATAATTTTGTTTCACCGTTAAAGTATTAGCTTTTTAAGTAATAAATAATAATTGTTTTATATTCGTAAGCAATTGATCTGGTCAACTAACCACACATGTTTGGATTAATGTTCTCGGTCACTAAATGTACTTTTAAATAAAGAGTCTTTTTGTGTATCTTTTGCTTCACACATATATACTTCCTCTGAATCTAATTATAAGGAACTAAAAATAATAATTTTAGACTTAAATATAAATAAATATTAACTAATTTTTATCTTAATGATAATATTTTTATTATGAACTTCATTTAATAAAATTTTATTTTCAATAAATTATTTATTACTCTATGTTAAATTTTAAAAAATCTTTCAAATGAACGGCTGGTTCCAATTTTTTTAATTGGTAACCTCTTTCTAATTAATCATAATGTGCAATACTTATGTGACATACTCTAATTAATGATGAGCGAGTAATAAAAACTTGGCGAGTGCCTCAGTAATCAAGTGATGAACCACCACCAAATTAATGAAATAAATAAGAAATGTAAAGGAGAGTGTAATATTTCATCTCTTATTTTTTAGGAAATTAATGTGGTCGTCCATTCACATGTTTGTTAGTGTCCTTGACAAATTAAAAATGAATGGGTCACCAAAATAAACGTTATTCTACTATTACTATTATGAAAGATATTTTAAGAAAAAAATAAATTTTAAATGAGATTTTTTAAATTAAATGTTATTAATGATAGTTAACTTTATTTATATTTAAATCTAATGGGAAATACATTTGAATACTTTGGAATGGTAATTCAAACATGTTATAAAATCATGTTGAATAGAACCAAAAAAAAGAAGAAAGAAAAATTGCTTATTACATCGAACAATGATTTCTCTTCACAACTACGGTGAACATTTGCTTGAGGTTCAAGAGTTTATGCAGCACTACTGTACATATGAGCTTTAAAATACTTTTTTTTTTATCTAACACTTAATAAAAATATTTAAAAACTTTGAATAATATTTAAAAAATATTATTAAATATAAATAAATATTATTTATATATTTTTATATTTTTTTAAGTATCATATATAATTCATGTTGTAAAAACATTACTAATAAATTTTTATTAAGTGTTAGAAAAAAATATTATTATCATTAAACATCACATTGTGATAATAATTGATCTTGTACTTGGGTAAAATGTTTCGCGGGATGCTAATATGGTAGCGGATACATTAGCTTGTTGGGGAATACAGAATGATCATTGGGATCAGCTTTGGAGCACACCGCTTGATGGCATTCTTTTTGCCTATGCCAATGATTTCTATTTAGTTCCTTAGTTTCTGCTAGCTTTCTTTAATTTCATCATTGTACCAAAAAAGTGTTGCTTTATAGTGATCCAATAATCCTGGAAGAAAAACATGTAATCAAATAATCCACTGAAAATTATAAATATGAAATGCTTTAGCTTCTTGAGTCACTTTTCTTCAATTTATTAACGACTAAATTTGGCTCCTAAAAATCTTAATTCAAATTGGCGAAGAACTAAAATGATTCACCTTAATGATCTTGAACGATTATTTGATAAATTTTCATTTTTTTTAGCAACTAAATTGGATTGAATGATTTTTTTAGAGACCAAATCCATTTAAATAACAAGCTTTTTGAGAGATTTTTTTTAAAAAAAAAACTATATCCTTCAAATAAGTAGTTACAAAATATGCACTAATACTTTCGTTTCAATTTAGAGAATAATATTTAAATACAACTGGGGGAACATATCTATACTACCAACTACCAGCATTAACATTCCAGTACCTCGCATATTAATTTTATATGGAAATTCTAGGAATGAAAGTTATAAACCAGAGGGATTGGTAGTAACGAAGAATTTAATTTTGTGATATTCTTTGTAATGATCTAAAGCTTCCATGCTTTGTTTATTTTCTCAACTACATTTTCATGCAAATCCAGATTACAGTAATTAATATGTGTATACACATTAATTTTTCGATCCAAACTAAATAACTAAGGATTCGAAGTCATGTTGGGAGTTGACACTTCATTGCTACAAATTGGACAAACCTTCTTAATTTGAAGCCACTTGCTTATGCAATCTGAATGATAAGGGTGCTCACATTGAAGTGCCACCAGCGCTTCACCTTCTTCATATTCAACCTGACAAATCACACAACGATCAATGCCACTTTTGCTTTCAGCACATTGGCAAGTATAAGGGTACAAGCACAAAGAGATTTCATTTGCTGATAACCCTCTTGTTTCTTCTCCTATAAACTCTTCCAACTCCATCAATTCTTCATAAGATAATTCATCTAGATCAATCTCATCTTCTTCCATTTCCATGTCTTCATCGCCATCGTCATTACTTCTTTCACCTTCAAGAAATCGAAGGTCGGTTTCAAACTCTTGACTCATTAAAAGTCAGGATCACCATTATCATCATTATCAATAGAGGAGTCACTTAAATATTCATCACTTTCACTTTCAATAGTTGAAAGCATTGTGAACTCTCTCTCTTGTTCTTGCATGCCCTTTGCTAGAATAAAATCAAAGTCAACCTCTTCTAGTTCAACGTAAGGGTTTTTTTTGGAAGACTGTTTCCCCTCACCATCCATTGAAGGAGAAAAGGGTGTTCCATTGCAGTTGGTGGATTGAGAACAGATCAATGCAATTGGGGTATTTGAGTGGATGAATATAGAATCATAGTTTTTGAGATTTCTTTGGGAGATGAACAAACTTCAATGTAAAGTAATGGTAACCCTTTATCATGGATTCCTAACATTCCAGATTCTTGTCTATTCCAAGGTATCCCACAGTGGCATTACCAATATGACGATCATAATAAACTTTGAACTTTCTTTTTGGATAATTAAGACAACCTTTATGCCAAGCAATAGCAAAACATTCTCCCTAAGTTGCAATATACCTTATTCCACAGAAGCAGCTATCGATTAGCATACTCAGCTCTTAACATGTATTTATGTATTTACATGATTTAGTAGAACTAGTGAATTTCTTGATACAGAAATCAAAATCAAAGAAACAAAAATGCTTTGTAGAACCTTTCTCATTGTTATTTCACAAGAGGGAAAAAACCAAAAGAAAAGATACAAGAAAACTTCAATAAGAAGTGTTTTGAATGTGCAGCTGTCAAAGTCATTTTCTTTATCTTTAGTTAATGCCTTTTCCCCTGTTATGAAAGAATACATAACAAGGAAATAAAAAAATAAAAAAAATAAAAATCTATTTCATCCTAACAAATCACAAGGATGCATATTGATACAAAGTGCTTGTATGCGTACCCTCAACTAAAATGTTCTACCTTCTCTGCCTTGGAAGAACTCTTTTCCTTTTAGTTATACCTTTTGCAAACTTAGATGTACGAGTTACCTTGATGTCATGGAATGTGCCTATGTAATTGCCATGCTTAGTGGCAATGCTTGTGTAACTGGGATCTCCATGACTATGATTTCTTTTATATCTAAGATCTCTACTAATTTCAACTCGAGCATGATGTTTCCTAGGCTGCAAAGACCTCCTTAAATGGGAGCCTTTATAGTCTCTCCTTCTACGCGAAATTGACCTGCTTGTTTTTGCAGACGCTGGAAAATGGTATGAAAGGCTTTCATCTGTGTAATCTTCTCCAGTCTTAAAGTAGAACTCTTGATTCATGTCCATTCTGAACCTCCTTCTTCTTCTTCTTCTTCTTCTTCTTCTTCTTCTTCTTCTTCTTCTTCTTCTTCTTCTTCTTCTTCTTCTTCTTCTTCTTCTTCTTCTTCTTCTTCTTCTTCTTCTTCGTCTTCTTCTCTTGAGCTTGTGTAGCATAACACACAAGAAAGTACAAGAATACTCCCAAACATGGAAACAAGAAGAGAAACATGTCCATATCATTTTGCAAGAAGACCGGCAAAGACATCCACATATGCCCAATTTATGCACCAGATAGAGGAACAAGAGAACTGCAAGAAAATAGAATATTCATATCCAATTTCAGATATGTCAAATGAAAAGGGCAAGTTTTATGTAAAGTACTAATTAAAGAAGACCATGTTGCAATATACCAAACAGTTGAACTCACCAATGTACAATAGCATAAATACCATGGCTAGCTTGAGGAGATTGGCAACACAAAAATTCTCGATATAGCAAATGAGATCCCATGTTGGTCCACACACTGAGCTGAAACATATCCAAAGAGATAATACATATATATCAAGCATGAAATGGGAAAGTGAAGAAAGACTATCTATCCTTAAGCACAAGGAGCACAAATCGCAAGAAATTTAATTGTAAAACTACCTACACATTATTTCATAACTACTCTAGAATATACGGCTGAGGCTCTAATATTTGTGGAAATAGCAATATTTAACTGCAACATCTAAATTCTAGAAGACTATATAGTGTACTAGCATGGATAATCATGAGATATGAAGTATTGATTACCTGCAAGACTTTCCGGAAAGATATTCAATTGGAGAATTGAAGAGTTTGCCAATAGCATTTCCTAAGCCCGAAGCAAACGTTTCAATGACGTTGCCCATATTAAAAAATAACGTATTTCCTGTAACTTTGGAGAGTTAAGAGAGAGAAAGAGAAGGTGTTTTATATTTCAATGCAATGCATTGAGTAAGCAATGTACTTATTTGTTTCTAAAACTGATGGCAACAAAGAAGACTACTTTAAAGGATTCTTCCTCCCTTTGGTTCCATTTATATGTCAAATTACTTGCAGGACCATTCAATGGGTCTCCCTGGCCTATTGAAAATGCAAAAAATGCTAACCGCCTATCAGCCTACAATTTTATTCTATAAAGATTTATTTATGTTCTCAATATCCAAACATCTAAGATATTTGCATGGTTACAACTTATAATAATTCCTTTATATTTCATTTCATATAAAAGTCAAAACACACATATATTTATGCATCAAAAGAGAGCTTTTGTTAATGGTACGGGTGCGGTGCTTTCCTTCTTGCAAAACGCTAAATGTACATATATATTTATTTATGCACTTTCTGGTTCTGTTTTAACTCTTCAACTATATGTATAACTTTGAAACTAAATGAAGTTAATGTCCTTCGTTGAAAGGAACAAAGGACAATGATGTTAAATTGTTAATGCATAAAGAGAATGCAAAAGTACCTGTATCTGTATCTGGATGAACAGTACGTCGATAAAGATAAATTAATTAACCAAATGGTAGAAGAAGGTGCGTAGGCTGCTATTGCACCCAGCGAGCGTGTTTACATAAGTGACAAGTTAACGAACAAGTTGTAACTGCTATAGGTAATACATTATTTGAAAAAAAAACTGCCCTGAACCTTTCGAGAAGAACCACACAATCCATCATTGAGCATGTTCCTGGGTTGGATCGACCCAAATCACTATTTAAGTAAACACAAATACTAATTTGTAGTTATTATTATTATTAACAAAAACACAGGTGCGCCATGCGCCTTTGTATCTGAATTTTTATTAGGCTAAATTAAATATGATAAATTTATCTTATTATATATTGACTCTTATATTAATTTTAGTTTAATATTTTTTTCCTAAATGCATGGTTATTTATATATTATTTTTTCTAAGTCAAAATTTTATCTCGCATTAAATATTTTATGTCACTTTATTTTATATCATTTCTATCTTCTAATTTTTTCTTTATTTCATCATATTTAATTTGTAATGAAATTTTTTGTGTATTTTTAAAGTCTTATTTTATTATTAATGGACGTGAAATTAGTTTCATATTAGTCGAGTTTTTTTGTTTTTAATTTTTAAAACCAAACAATTAGTAATAGAGAAATAAGTCCTCACATATTACATATTATGTTATCGATAAGCAATTAGATAGAAAAGAGGGATAGTTAAATTATATCGAACATAAAGAGGTTTCCTTGAATACTTTCTTAAAAAATTAGTGACAACAATATTTTTCTAAGATCTATTTAATGTTCTTTAAAAAAAAAATATATCCATTTTATGTTAAACCGTTTGATATCTGTTAATTACTTGATGGTAAAATAAGTAGTTTTCTTCTTCACATATTTATTTAAGGATGAATACCATAAAACGTATTATTCAAAAACTGTTTTTTTTATTTTACTTGATATTTGTTAATTTTTCGTTAATTATAATATTATTATTATGAAAAAGCCTTGCATGCTTGAAAATATTGCCAAAAAGAAAAAATATTGTACATGCCACTAGTTGTTGGGGGCAAAAACTGTGAAGGAATCACGAACGTTCATGTGAATGAGAAGGAGTTATCCATGTGAAAGAAGAAGAGGGTCTAATCACTGTCAGAGATGTAGAGATTTTTCTTAATAAAAGGAAGAAGGAGTAGGCTGAATAAAACACGGGAAGTTAGAAAGTAAGTACGTGCAGTGGTTGGTTTATTCATTCATTCATTTTTTTTTTCTTTTGTGGCTGGTTTACGTCTTGTAACAGAATTTGCATTTGGGTAATTCACAATCATTGGGAGTATTATCTGAGTAATGAAGATTCAATGAAATATTTTAAATTTATAAGAAATTCAAGTACACTCAAATATTTCTAAGAAAATGCTAATCAGAATATCTCACATCTTTGCTAACTTTCACCTAAAGTTCCTAATTCTGTTTTTTTAGATGGACCACATAGCCTAATTCTGTTAACAATAAAACTAACTCCTAAAGATTAAGACTTTAAATTCACCAAGTAAACAAAACAAATAAAAAGAGATATATAACAGTTATATCATGTATTTTTTTTTATATAAAATAAGTCAGATTTTAAAAAAGTTTAGATCAAATAAATATACGATTTTTTGTCTAAAGTTTTCAAAAGACATGTATATTTTACATCTCTTTTATTTATTAGCTACAACAACCACATATATTTTAAATTAATATTATTTATTAGTTACAACAATCTTATCACAAGTATCTTGTGGTTATCTATGTTTAACATGGTATTGCGCTTAACAACCTTATTTAATTTATCGTGAAATAAATTCATATTTAATTTATTATCCAAAGCCAATGTATTGTCCATAAATATCCTTCTAAAAAAATATATCGTGAACAAAATACATATTTAATTTATTATTAGAAATATAAAAAAAATTGAATAAATTTTAGTTACCATCTTTATAGTATTTCCAGTAACAAAAGTAAAAGTATATATAAAAGTTGAAACATTGTAGCACGTAGGGTGTCAGTATTGCTGTGAAAGCATTGAAGAGCTATGGCCGTCGGAAAGAACAAGAGGATTTCTAAGGCCAAGAAGGTTGGCAAGAAGAAGGCGTTAGTGTCCATTGCTTTCACTTTTTAACTTTTCTTTTTTGTCACATCTTTCATCTTTAACTCTCTTTTCTTCTTCCTCCGTCAATCTACAGCGCTGATCCTTTTACCAAGAAGGATTGGTACGATATCAAGGCCCCTTCTGTGTTCCAGGTCAAGAATGTTGGCAAGACCCTCGTCACTCGTACTCAGGGCACCAAGGTCTTACATTTTTTTTATATAGACTTGTATCATCGTTGGGTTATCTGCATTTATAATTTGGATAAATAATTATTTTATTCTCTGCAAGCGTCGTCACATGGATCCTTGAAACTAAAGAAGAAAAAAAAAATCTCCGATACTTAAAGTGTAATTCATTACTCACATTAGTCCAATTGATACATGTAACGTGTGATCCAAGTGACAATAGTAATATATATATATATATATATGTGTGTGTGTGTGTGTTCAGGGATTTATTTGCAATTTTCTTAGTGTCAAGTACCATGTGACTGCACTTAACACTTTTAGGAACAAAAATGTGTTTTACTCTTTGAATTTATAATAGTAATTGCTACGAGTGATTTAAATTGCTGAGCTTTATATAGATGGTGACATGATGGCTATTTTTTAAACAGACTGCTTCGGATGGACTAAAACATCGAGTGTTTGAGGTCTCATTGGCTGATCTTCAAGGTGATGAGGACCATGCATTCAAGAAGATTCGTTTGAGAGCCGAGGATGTTCAAGGGAAGAATGTTTTGACCAACTTCTGGGTATAGCTTCTTTTGGTTGCTGCTATATATTGTCATTGATTTGCATGATTTTAATTAATCTTAGCTAAGATTGTAACTATATCTCTGTAGGGAATGAGTTTCACAACTGACAAGTTGAGGTCATTGGTGCGAAAATGGCAAACTTTAATTGAAGCTCATGCTGATGTGAAGACCACTGATAATTATACTTTGAGGATGTTCTGCATTGGGTTTACTAAGAGGCGTAGTAACCAGGTGAAGAGAACCTGTTATGCACAATCGAGCCAAGTTAAACAGGTTTGTATATATTCACCACAACTTTCGCTCCAAATAGTTCCCCAATTTACTGGATTTGCATGTCATCTTATATGTTTTCTCTGTTCTTTGATTTTTCAGATTCGCAGGAAGATGACAGAGATAATGGTCAACCAGACAACATCCTGTGATTTGAAAGAAGTGGTCCGCAAGCTCATCCCTGAGATGATTGGAAAAGAGATTGAGAAGGCAACATCTAGTATCTATCCTCTACAGAATGTGTTCATTCGTAAAGTTAAGATCCTGAAAGCTCCAAAGTTTGATCTTGGGAAACTGATGGAGGTATATTGTCCATTTTATTCAAAAATCTCCTTACCCCTCTGGTTTTTATGTTAATAAATGAAACTGTTAATCCATCATTGTAGTGCTGAACTGATTTGGGTGAAAGTTTGTATTATGAGTAGGATTCACCTTTTCCCCTTCCATTATTTACTTTATTATTTCTCTTTTGACATGTTGACATTGCTAAATTAAGGTTTAGTTACTGTTTGATTTGTATAGTTACAAAAACTTTTACCCTTAGTTCCTATATTTAAAAACATCTCCTTTTAGTCCCTACATATGTTATTTTTAGTTCCTTTTGATCATCACCGTAAGAACTAAAATGAATTAAAAATTATATATGCAGATACTCAAAGGAGATGTTGTTTAGTATGAAGAACTAAAAGGGAAAGTATTTGTAGTAGAGATTAAATGAATGATTAAACATTAAATGAATGAGTCACTTGAAATTGAAGTAATTTTTCACGAAATTTCTTCCTAATTTTTTCGGGTGCAAGCATGTGGTTTTAAACCTGGTCAGTATAGTGATATGATACTTTGTTTTTCAATCCTTGAAGATTCATGGGGATTACTCAGAAGATGTTGGTGTAAAGGTGGACAGACCTGTGGACGAAACAATGCCTGAGGGAGCCACTGAAGTAGTTGGAGCTTGATCAGCTCATAATGGATTTTGTTTGTGTTTATAATTCTTGTTGCTTCTAATATTTTCAGTTTTGTTTTGACCTTTAGAAATACCTTTTTTAGGCCAAATTTTCTTGTTAGCTTATTAGTTGTTGCATGTTCTTATCTCCAATAATTCTTGCAATCTTTGCAACATTTATAAGATGAGATGTATGTCGCATGGGCACCTCTCTGAATTGAACTTCTACCAACCAGTAACTGCTTATTTCTTGCACCTTCTCTCAGCTTGCTACATGTTTCGCATGGGATTCAGTAGGCATTATTATTTGCTCCATATGACACATTTAAGAACCTCTCCACAAGTTGCTTATCGACTATAGTAGAGTTGTTTAACTCACTTTTGGTGTGCTTATAGTGGGGTTGCTTACTCACTTTTGGTGGGTCTTATAATTACACATGACACATTTAAGAATCCCAACAAGTTTTCTCTCCAGTGGTTAATATAAGCAAATTGATTTTTGTATATTTTCAATAGTAAAATTGCATAAGAATTGGTTTTTAAATTTAAAAACCCCATAAGCAACTAAAACTTATGAAATACGGAAGTAGCAGCTTAATGTGAAAGACACAAAATTATGGGTAGCCGTTGTTCCACTTTCCGATGTATGTAAACGTAAAAGACAAAATGATGGATAGTGAACTTGGGTTTCCAAACACACTATAAGTTGAATGTGAATAGAGATATGCAATTGATGTCAAGTTGCAAATTAATTCCAATTCAACCATACAGGATGTGAAGTCTCTGGTTGTGCCAGCATAGAAGGCTTAGTTGTATGAACCAGTACATTTCAGATTCTCCATATCACACAGGCAGATAGAAAAATAAATAAAATACTAACAATAGTATTCATATAGATATAGATACAGATTATAGCTACATTAAAAAAGATACAGATTATAGCATTTAATCTATACAATATGTAATTTTAATGAAAAAAATGTTAACCTACTTCATTCTTGATTCCATTAGAGCCACTTTGAAGAGAGAAATCTTTTATTCTGAATTGAGAGCTTTTTCTGTTCACTTTCTAGAGAATTATGTTCCCTGTGTAATCAAATGGATTACTTACAATGAATGACTCAACTCATCAAGGTCACTTTTAACACAAAATCCGTCTTCCAATATTCCATAACCAACATATAAATAAAATTGTTAATTGTCAATTAGTGATAATTAATAACATTTTAATTATTGATTAACTAAATCCATTATTATAGTTAAAATATTTTAACGCAGGAAAAATAATTGGTACTTTGCATTTTGGATACTTTAGACAGCGAAACCGAGTGGTTTATTAGTAAAATCACTGGTCTCCTTATAATTAGTAAAGGGATGCCCTGATGGAGATCTAACAAATGCTAAACTTAACCTTCTGATATATATATATATATATATATATATATATATATATATATATATATATATATATATATTTCTAAAAAACAACTTTTTAGAAACAAAAATGCAAAACTTTTCTTTTCTTCCATTTTTTTTCTTTCCTCTGAAACAGAGGGTAGTATAACTTGATTCACACAAGACTGCCTCGAATAACTTTCACTGATAATCTAACATTAAACTAAAACAGTTCGAAGCACTTATGAAGGAGCATCTAGTTAAATGCCACAATCAAAGGTAGCCGTCTGCACACTTTGATGGTAAATGATCTTCAATTAAATCCAAACCAGGATAACAAACTGATAAGAAATGGGTGACTTGGTTGGATCATAGCATATTTGTTTTTCCATTTGAAATGGGGATGAACGTTAGTCCAATAAATTTCCCCTTTCGCGTTCAGGCTCCTCGGAAAGTAGGAGTATGTCTAGGCAAACACGCTTAAAAGTTAGTCCATTCTTCCTTTCAGTATCCTTTCCTTTACTTCGGTTGGGGTGCTGCAGCAAATAAACAAAAAGACTAATAAGCCACAATAAATAACAAGTTATGAATAGGAAGTTTAATAAAATAGAACTTGGAATAAGCTTAAACATCATAGTGCGATACAAATGCAAATGCAAAAGTTTAAGAGAAGAAAATATTTTTTTTAAAAAATAGAATAAGAAAGAAAACTAAAGAATAACGGTGAAAAACAGTCAAATTACAAGTTTTTCTTTCAAAGTGATTACAGCAGTCAGATTCAGTAATCACAGTATACGAATGAAATAGCACCCCTCCCCCCAGCTGCTTTATTTATCACTTTATGCTGTAAATTGTCGGCACTGTTAACTTGTCATGTCATCCATAAGGTGCATCCATGCAATACACAGCTTTCAACTCTTCTGACCCTCATTTACCAACACTAGGAAAATTAATTGTGGCCCATAGAAATTTAAAGAGCAACATGTACCAAAAACTGCACCTTTGGAGGCAGGTCAGGATTTGTTTTCATTATGTCAAAATTCTTTTATCTAGAATAATATGGCAAAAGTATCATCAACTACACAGATATGTAAATATAAATATATGAATGCTCAGTGCCTAACTCCCAAAGTGGTAACGGCAGTATGCCAAAAACATATGGTCGACTATGATGAGATGCAGAGAAATCAGAAGCTTACACAACATAAATGTGTCCACCCCAGCCACTTAAACAATCACGATCTACAGATGATAGCAGTGCTTGGGAAATCATCTCAAACAATTCCTCTGGTTCCTGTCATAGTTAAGAAAGCAAGGGAACATGAATAAGCTTCTTCTCTTTAAAAGATCACAAAAAAACTGGATTTTAAATGTCTTTCAAATTTCAAGAATACATCATAAGTATGATAATGTGAGAACTTGGGAACTCAACTGAAAAATTAAGCCACTATTTGTGGCACCTTTTTTTTTAAACCACGAATCTGGTACTACTACTATACTAGCACAGAACATCTTATTCCATACAACAATTTTGTCCCTACATTTAGGCATTCTACACCTAATGTTGCCTTTTGTAATTGTAATAATATGCATGAGAAGGGCCTTTAACATCAAGTACACATGCAGAAGCAAGAACAATTTTTATTATGTATTTATGTAACCCCCTACCTCCTCCACTACCAACATTAAAAAATGAAAATAAATTAAGTTTGCTGGTGCTACAGTGAACAGAAGATTTTGTTATAAAACAGTGTTCCAAATACAAGTGTTATCGCTTATGTTATTTCAAATCATAAATTTAAGCCCGCAACAAGTCACACATACCAAGCTTTAAAGGTCTATGATACAAGAACAACTATGATACATCCTGTGATCCTGTCTATCATACATGAATGATATTCTGAATATATGCAAGGAACTATTCCAATTAAGGTTCATTATTATATGAATGTTCACTTGCATGCTTATTTCATAATTTAGTACTAAAACTCAAGCAACACAAACAAAATATAGACTAAATGCAGGAATTTGCAAATTCTAAAAAAAGTGACATTAAAGGCAACAAATTGAATTTCGAGACAAACCATGTCAGGCTTAAACATTGACTCACAAGCACCATAAAGAGACTCGGATGCAGTGCCAGCCACTGCAAAATCTTTTGCAAGTTCCCTGTCACACCAAAAAAAATAAAAAACAAAGTTATTACTATCACAAATATATGGCTTGGATTAAAAACAAAATTAAGATTATTTTACTAATTAAAGGGGCACAAGTTGGATAAAATCCACTTTCAAAAAAGAGGAAATCTTGAAGAAAAAAAAATATTAGATTAAAGGATACAAAGAGTGCAGTGTCCATCAAAGAGAGTGATTTGCTTCACTGCCAAATATATTTCTGTCAAATTTGGGTTGTCTATTACTCAGAAGAAATCTAGACGTGATATGCCAATCCCTATAACACTAACTTTCCTCAACACTGAACAGTAAATAAGGGCACAGATTATACAATAATACTTAAACTTACTTTGCTCCAATGGCATCCATTGTGCAAATGAATGGCTTGTCATCATCTCCTAGTCCAGCAATTACAGGCTGGCAAAAGTATGGACCAAACCTGAAAGGCAAAACAGTGTAATTTGTTTTTACATACATAAAATAGAATTGTGCATATCATCTATAAAATCAAACATAATTAGCCTAATCCGAAACACAATTGATTGATACCTATTCTCGTAGAGAATAGCGGAGACGAGGCTGGCAAAAGTTTGGGGCTTCATGTCCCTCTCTTCGCGGAGCTGATACAATTTGTGGCCGAAAAGGAGGCGCTGGTAGAGGGTCTGGGCGTCGGTGGCGAGGCCGAGAGGCCGATGAACAGCTTGTCGTGGATTTTGGAAATCCTCTGGAAATCGGTGGCGGTGGTCTGGGGCTGAACACCGAGTCTCCGATCGCTCGCGATGGCGAAGCAGTTCTTCCCCACCATAGCCACTAGGGCACTCCCGTTGTACTCGAAGATCGACATCTTTCTTTCGCTACCGACCAACAAACCAACTTTTTTTCCGACTTCGCAGAGCTTTTGGAAGTACTAAACCCTAACGCGATGGTCAATTTTAGATCGGTTTGGAATTGGAATACACATAAGACATGTACGGTGTCCGGTGTCAATTATAAGAAGAAAAATAAATTAATTAATTAATTATGCTTTTAAATAAATACTTTGGATTCAATTCGATCAAAATAGTATTTTAAAAAATAAAAAATAAAGGAGATTAGTTGTCTTTATTTTGAGATTAGAGGATCAAAATTATATATTTGACAAATCAGTGAATTCAATTAAGACAATTAGTAAATATTATTTAATTTTATTCATGAATATTTATATGAGAATGAAATAAAATATATTTTTTTATTTAAGGGGTTCATCCTCTTCAAATGTTTTTCTATTAGCATAAATTAAAAATTAAATCCATAATCACATATTTAAAGGATAAAATTATTTACTAATTATGTTACATCACGTTGATCATTATTTATATATAATTAAGACACTAAATATTTGGTTCTAGTTCTTGAAAATTATATAATTTATTTGTTTTAAATTAAATTTATATAAAAACCCATTTTTATTGAGTAAAAACTAAAAAACTTATGATTCAAATTTCAATTTGGATTGTCATTATACTCATGATTTTTTATTTATCAGTGCATTAAATTTTATTTACTTTGGGAGTAACAAATGATTTATATTAAAGAGGCACAAGGGTACCACCCTATTACAAAAGCATCGAAGTTACCAGAGGAGAACGATTCTTTCCCTATGTTCTTTCCCCACATAACTTAGCACTCCAAAAACAAATACATATACTAATCTACAAAATACTCATGCTTTATGCAAACCAATACGAAGGAATCAAATATCTTTACTATTGCTCTTGTTTATAGAATCTAACTGATTGAATTTCTAATATCTTTGGTAAACTTGAAATGACAATATTGTTCTGTAAACAAATATTGAACAAATTTCCTAAAATGAGTAGATTTTCTTATTTACCAAATTTAAGGAAAAGATTCAGCTTTAGGTTATTATAGCTGATGACAGGTTATTTGCAAAATTTGTAAAATGATGACAGGCAGGTTTAGACGCATATTTTTTGCATTGGATCATAAATCAAAAGACCCTAAGAATGTTGCAGATGGTACATCTGTAACTTCCCCTGGTTTTTATACCTCTAAGAATTGGCAGCATACAGCTTTTTGTTATTTAAGTCATGAATAAAAAGTGAACTTCAACATATTGATTTATATGTTCAAAGGGTTAATGATTTGAATCCTACTGCTTTTGAAATTAGATATACTTTACAATTTTTTCAAACTTGTTCTTTTAGAAGCACTAAAGAATGTTCATACAATGACATGCAAAAGATTACATCAGTGACGGATCTATTCGGTTAGCGTTGGGCCCCCACTAACTTCAATCTATAAATTGGAAATAATTTAGATAAATCACGCACAATAACAGTAATTGCAAGTGAAAAAACAGAGCCAAAATCAACCAAGCCATGGCTAGAACATAAGTTGCCTATATAATGGCACTCTATGTTTCTACAAAAGAAAAGAAAACAACAAATCAGAATTGTGACCGCAAAGGCCCAAACTAATCACGAATTCTGAATTATCAATATTTCATTGAGCTAAGATGGTAATGCCATAATACAAGAAACGCCAGTTTTAAGGCGCGATCGAGGTTAAGCCACCAGTTGAGATGGAAAAAGTGGGGTAAAAAATGGACTTGATCCTGTACACAAATAATAAAAGCTAAGTGTACAGAGGGTGCCATTTTTACAAGGGGCTTGAATAAGAGGAGACAACCTCTGATCACTTTTTTAGTTTCCTCCGCATGAAGAATGCTCTGAAAGAACCAAGGAAAGGCAACGTGTGGATTAGCCTAGTGCAAGGGTGTCTTCTGAGTGGCTTTTAGTTAATAAAAGTTGGTTCCAAGACTCTGAGATAAAAAGTATTGTAATCTTTATCATTTGCTGAAGGGTGGTTGCTTAGTTCCTTGCTCCAAGGCATTTCTCCATAGTCTGTACCTTACCCCAAGCTTGTCATAGGATACTGGGAAATTCCACACATTTGCACCGTTGTTCATCCGCTCTTGCTGGCCTAACACTAGCCGTAGATCCTCGTTTAAAACCTTTAATAAGTCAACAGCAACACACAAAATAAAAATGTTAAAAATAAGGAGATGGTAGTATTCTCTTTCAGTCATTCACACTCACTCTACATGTTAATCCAACAAAAGCTAAAGAAAAAGAACATTTTTGTTTCTCTACTTAATCATGCAAAATCATATCAAGATTTCAAATGCCCAATTTGAATTAGCTTTCAGTTTATTAGAACTTTTCATTTGTAAAATCTTGTGTCAAGACTTCCCTAAGCAATGCTGCACACTAAAGTTTAAATAGGTGATTATAGAAAAGCTACATGAGAGAGCTAATGAAAAAGTTGAAGTACATAAAACTCATGTGAGAGGTTTAGTTTATTTTTACTTCCTTGATTCATTTTTTTGTATAATTACTTGTTAAGAAGTTTATCTAAATTGACTCTTAATATGTGATCAGTTTTGTTAAAACCTCGGATCACGGTTTTCACATCCTCTTTAGTCTTTAAATTACCTCAAATTTTCAAAAGAAAAACCTCCTTTATTCCTTTGGCTCGTTACTTTTTCTTTCCCCTTTTCTTTCCCCATATCTCAAACATTATAAAAATGCATGCTGAATATAAAAAAAATCTACCTGCTCTGCAAAATATCTCCATAGATGTTGCATAAAAGGAATATGCTTAAGCACAGGAGCAAAATCCAGTGACATTCTGTATAGCAATCTTGTTTTTTGTTTTGAAGATGGTAAGCAGACATGAAGTTGGTGCAGGTGTGTGGCACACTGACTGGTGCTTTGTCCTTCCAGTTTACCAGGCTTTGAAATTCCAATGGTTGATAGAACCATGCAAGGTGGTCGAAACTCCATATCAATTGGATAGGGGTCCCAGTATCCTTGTAGGCCAGATGCAGGTGTCAAGAATTTCACCAAGCTGCAAGTTCAAATCCATGCAATGGGATTAACTGACCAAGAAATGTATCAAGAAGATAAAGCTTAGATTTACGCCTTAAATTAAACCTTGTTCATCCATCTTTTCATGCATACTTACAATATGAGTACAAATGTATGACACTGACTACATTATGCTATTAGAGAAATCCGAGCCTATAAAAATATCTTGGAAGATCAATTTACCGGCCTATTTAAACTGTGCATGACGGAATTCCAACTCTCATTATGTGTTGTCCACTCTTTCCTTGTTGGAGGAATGTTTCTTTTAGAAAGAAACTAAATATTCATAAACTTGTTGGAGATGAGTTTCTTTTAGAAACTAAATATTCACAAGCGAAAAGTAATCCCCCCCCCCCCCCCCCCCCAAAAAAAAAAAAAAACTAAGTCAAATTATTTGAGGAAGGGACACAAGGAAGAAGGGAGGTTACTACCCAAGGTTTTTTAATTTCTTCCTCACTTGCAATATGAAATATTTTTTTTAAAATCTCTTTTGAATGACAAATGGTTTTCAGTTTCTAGGGTACAATGCAAATGACTTTCAGATCTCAGGGTATAAAAGAAAACAAACCTGGGAACACTCCATCCCTTAGCAAAAGTTGAAGTGTGAGTAAAAGGGGCATGTGCAAGATCCAAAAGGTTGTCCAAAAGTAACCCATGTTCGATGGGAAGCTCCATGACAATCTATGCATATAAAGAGACACCAAGTAAAAAAAACAGCTTTTTCCATGAATCATAATCGTAATTCTTGAATATTCAATTGAAATATCTAGTGGGACAAATTTTGTAAGTAACATACCTCAGCATGCACTTCAAACCCAGACGGAGGTAGCAAAGATGGAAGGGTAGCTGTTGGGGGGTCATTGCCAGGCCAAACCCAGATCATTCCCTCTTTTTCAAAACATGGCAATGACTTTATCTTCACATTTAGCAGTCGAGTAGATGGCATTTTCTCACATTTTCCATCAGTAGTATATTCCCAGCCTAACATCCAACCATTAGATATTTTTAACCTGTATGTTTTAATGCGTATAGCATATAACTCATTGCTAGGATATATTTTCATGTATGTGTATCTACCAGTGCATATAACTCATTGCTATCATGTATTGGAGCAGAAAATTCCATAAGTTGGAGTTAAGAGTCATCATTCACTGACTACTAACCATGGTAAGGACATTGGATACGACCCTCCTTCACAGAACCAAGGTGCAGAGGGCATGCTCTGTGTGCGCAGGTATTTTGAACACATCCAGGCTTCCCATCTTTCCCTCGAAAAATGACCCATGGTTCCTCAAAACATTCTATTGGGATCTGAAAAAGAAAAGGATTAACATGCTTATGAGAATTTACATCCAGAGATTGGAGTAACTTGTATAAAACCATAACTTTCCACAGACGGGCTCTTATCTGGCACGGCATTCCATCACACCAAGAAATTGAAGAAGGGAAATGTTAAGAAAAAAGAGGAGAAACTAAAAACTGTTGAGACTTTGTCATTGTAGAAAAGCATCATAGTCGCCTCATATTAAAAATCACTTTGGTACAATCAATTGAGATGAAATTTGGGTGAGGAGGGAATAAGTAATATCAATCGAAACTCTAAAAGATATTCCAAATATTTCTGTTTATCTGTTATTTGTTGAAAGACAATATTCCACTGGCATATCATAATAGGCTTCCAATAGATTGAATAGATAGAAGCAGATGTCACAAACATATTCAGTGTATGATATAAAGAATAATATACATATTGACTTACCATTGTATCATCCTTCAAGTCAGTAGAGAAAGCTACAGGGTACCAGAAATTCTTCAAGTGGGTATGGTATGACTGAACTGGACCTGATATGTCCAAGCTTTTTCGTGGCGGTCTTCTCTTTTCTACATCTACAGGTTTAAAAGAAGTACTGGGAGAAGAGGATGTCTGGGAAACTTCGGTTGTGGTTCTTTCTTGCAACAACTTATCGTTTACTAATTCTTCCATGTAAGCTAGTTTATCTAAAGCAGTGGACACCCTTGCCTCAGATATATGAACCTGTTTTTGTTCAATAAGTAACATGAATTGAATATTGATAACTTTATGAACAAGTTCCAGCCAAGTCGGACAAATCAAGACAATCTCAGCTACATGTTGTGCTGATTAGTTCGTAACATGTAATGATTGGTACCTGTTGGTGTGCTAGTGCCAATTCTTCCTGCAACCCTGCTAGCTCCTTTTTCATGGTGCCAATGGACTTATAATCACGAGCTAAAGGATTAAGAACCTCCACCACCTACACCCATAATTTTTGGAGAAATAAATTTACCATATAGTGGCATGTGCGGCTGAATTGAAAAGGCTATGGTGAAAGCATAATATGATCCAATGCCCAAGTTTATAAATATTCAAAATTTATATAGACCAAACATGATACCAAATTCATCGAATGATCAAATATAATTCTAAATTCAAACCTTTTCATGGAGAAGCATGATGGCAAGCAAGTCTTGGCGAGCTCGCCAATCACAGTATTGAATATCATATCTTGCAAATTCAAGGGCTTGATATACATCCAAAAACTTCCCTTTATACTGCGGCACTTTGGATCTTGGATCCTCCACATCAAAGAGCGCACTCCATGTACTCTTCTTATCTATCTCTTCTCCATATACAGCAAACACTCTAAACCTTCCTTTCAAACCCTGAAAATTGATACACCCACAACAATGTTATCTACAAATAATAAAGGGCCAGAAAAGATGTAGCCTACGAACATGATCGACCATAGGCTCATAGCTAAAGGATTAATGATCACGGATCCCAGAGGGTAGTATTTAGCAATGAAAGCAATAAGAAAAAGTGTGAGTTAAGGCCAAGCATTATGCTACCTACAAAAAAGAAAGGCTGCATAAAACAAAGAACAAGAACAATTCTCAACCCTTAAGCACAACTTGGTGTGATTTAAAGTATGTTAGACCTTTTTGGTGTCAAGCTTGGATGATTTGGAGAAGGAGAAAGGGAGAGAGAGAAGTGCAGCAGTTGCAATGGCGTTCATGGCGGTGCGAAGCTGACAGTCTCTGTCTGGAGAGAGAAAGAGAAACGTGGGGAATGTTGTTTGTTTTGAGGTTGGAGTTCCGCGCGATCTCGGTTCTCCTTGGTCGCACACGTGGCAGGTGTTCCTTCCACACGCTGGGTTTGAATTCTCACTGTGTTTTTGTATCTTTGGGTCCCTCACACCTTGCCAACTCGGATATGGGAGTAAGAAGATAATTAATGTTTATTTTATTGAATCTCATTAATAATTGTTTGATACCATTTCCTTGAAGTGAAGCAAACATAAGAAGCAACTAACAAATTTAATGCGATGGAGAGACAAGGCGAGAATTCGAGAAGAGAAGGAAAATAAATAAAAAGGAGCAGCTTGGGATGCGAAGAAGAAGCAATGGGTGGTGGAAAGCGGAACACGGTGGAGACATTCTTCTTAGCCACTCTCATTCTCTGGCTCGCTTCCCTTTGTTTCCAGATTTTCTTCAACAAACGTTGGGAGCTTCTCTCTGTTATCGCGGGTTGTTTCTTCTATCAGACATCTAACTGCCTCATCCGATTCTTCTTCTCCACCCATAAAGACCCTCTCTTCGTTAACACCTCTGTCTCTCTTCTCCACTCTCTCTTCACCTCCGCTTCAGGTCAATTCTCTCTTCACATCTTCCTTAACCCCTTGCTTTGCTTTGCCTTTCCAAACTCTTCCATTTTTTTTTGGGGCTTTTCCCTCATCTTTTAATATCATATCAACTTTTTGTTTATATAGAGACCATACAATACCAATTTTCCATAATCAGAGAGCCTAGTTTAGGGATATTACAAGATTTTAAACAAAATAATAATAATAATAATTAGAGTGATTGCAACTTCAATAACTTGACCCTTTGGTTCAATTGAAACGCTGTTATTTGTTTATCCATCACCTTCTTGTGCTTCATGTCCAAATTGGACAGGGGACAAGAAAGAAAGAAAGAACAATCTTTTAAAGCTTTCATTCTTTGTAACTGTGATTAGTGATGCTATCAAGGGAGAGTGTTTCAATAATATCCTTTTTAATCAAACATTCATTCTCTGTAACTGTGAGGAGTGGTGCTATCAAGGGAGATAGTTTCAATAATATCCATTTTAACCAAGCATTCTACATATAAGTCTTGTTTTGTCATGCACCAAAATCCTCTCATTTTCCATTTAGGCCTTGCTCGGATAAGTTTCTCCATATAAGCATTTATTGGAGATAAATTATTTTAGCTTCTCCAAAAGGTTTATTTTAACTTATGCATAAGTTAATTTTAGCTTTAGGGAAAAACTAATTTCAATTTTTTCTCTCTATAAATGCTCATGGAGTAGCTTAAAGAAACAAGACCTTAATCTACAGTTTTACACTTCTGTTGGTGGTTCTTTGCTAAAATTCTTTTCTGATGTGTGTCTCGCTACTATTGCATTTTCTTTTGCAGTGATCTTCATCTTGTTCAGAGAGTTATGTAATGGGCCTAGTGGAATGTTTGACCACTCAAAGTTGGTTGAAGATGCTTGGCCCTGGGCATTTGAAGCGTTGAGCTTTTCATGTGGCTACTTTGCATATGATCAGTGGGATATGCTTCGTTACCGCTTATATAATGGTTGGATCCCATCTATCCTTGTGCATCATCTGGTTCTCCTTATTTGCTTCACTCTTGCTTTGTATCGAAATGTTACCATCAACTACCTTATTCTCACTCTTATCTGTGAGGTAAGCCACATTTCCTTTTAAACTCTTCTTTTTGTGTGTAATTTTCCATATCTAATGACTTTTTGGCTTACGAAGACTAGTTTTCCCCCCTTTTGTATGTTGTATATGTATGGAGAAATTAATAGATAGTTCCAAACCACCACGTGTCCATAGTCTAGTCTCAACTAATTTTTGTGTGATATGTAGTCGAGTTTTTCAATTTACAAATAAGAATTAATAGCACTTAATTACAAATCATATTAAGATTAGTTTGGACCATGATGATCTCATCTCAAACCATGTAATAGTTTCTTGTTTGTATGAGTGTGTTATTAAGGCCTATTGCATAATTCATGGCTGTTATTGTATAAACTAAGGAGGACTTTTCTGTGATGGTATGGTACAGCTGCATTCCATCTTTCTTCATGTGAGAAAAGTCAGACGAATGGCCGGTGTTCGGGATGCAAAGAGCATTCTTGTTAGGTTAGAGTGGTTTCTGAATTGGGTCACCTTCTTTGTGGCAAGATCTGCACCTCACATTCTCATCACAGCCAAGCTCATCAAGGATGCTCACAAATTTGAAAAGGGTATGGAGCTGCCACTGGCTCTGTGTGGCATGGCTGGGATGAATTTGCTCAACATTGGTCTTGGCATTGATCTCCTTAAAGCTTTTAAGAGAGAGAGGAAGTCCCAGCTGGGTAATCTTCATCACCACCGTGAATGAAAAAAGAGAAAAGTCCAATACTGTGTAATCTTCACCAAAAGTGAAAAACGGAGGGAAAATGATACACAACATGCATGGAGAGTAATTGTATGTACGAATATGTTTGGTCTCTTATTTTTTTCAGAATACAACACAAATAGATTATTTGTAATTTCCTCTTAACAATTAATTTTGAAGCATCAAGCATGTATCCTGATGAGTTTTTATGTACCAACCTTTCCTTGGTTATTCCAAACCAAGGTGTAAAATGCTTTCCAACTCACTCACGTTTCGGGCCTATAACTTGGATTTAGATTTTAGACACCCATGAAACTGATGAAAAGCATTGTAATTTATAAAAACAAACATTGTATCGTAAATTCGTAATTTTAGTAATCGCTATATACATATATATTGAAGGACTTGTCTAAACGATTGTCCTGACATATTTTTTTTCTTCTTTGTATGCATAAATGAATTCCTAGATAACAATTTAGACTTTTTTTTTTAATAGTCCTTATCAAGCATATTTATTTGCACACTCGTACAAATTTTCCCTCCATAAAAAATATTTTAGATAATATTTTAAAAAAATTGAAAAATACAGGTTTAAACTAGTTTCCCGCACTTTTTAAACTGTTTTTCACTAGTTTTGAAACAATTGTGATATACATCCGGACATTTCATGTCACTTTAGAATAATTGTTATACAATTTTCTTTATTCCTTAATTCTTATACAACTTGTTCATATGTATGTCATCATTATTAAATGCAGAAATAAAGTATTTTAAAAATTTATAACTAAATTAAAAAATTGTAAAAAAAATAAAACTAAACTTAACCACGTTTAAATTGATTAAAAATACATTTAAGCAGCATATTTGTGCTGGGAAAGTAAGCTGACATGGCTCGTATCCTTGCCACTTGCCAGACCAGAAAAGTCCACCGTCGTTCTCTTGTCCAACGGCTACAGTGTACGTTAGTAGTTTAATACGAAAACCAGTTTTCAAAAATGGGGTGGTGGCGCAGTTGGCTAGCGCGTAGGTCTCATAGCTTCTGAGTTATCCTGAGGTCGAGAGTTCGAGCCTCTCTCACCCCAAAAAGTTATTTATTTTTATTTTATTTCATGGCTCTTCCATTACCAACAGATGATAACAAAGGATATATTAAGTGGAAATGAATTCTAGATACCTTGTGACCACCAATGAAAAATTATATTCATAAATAGCAAAAGCCATAAAAAAAAATGAAATCCATGGTTCAACACAAGCATAGATTTCGGAAAGAGAAAGATATTGCCATATGATTAAATACCAATGATCGAGTGTCTACATATTTTTTCTTTAAGTATACCAGACCTGGTTTCTTAGTCAAGAAATGAAGAGTTCCATCATTTTAGTTATAGTTCAGTGTTTCCCCACTAAATTTCTAGTTGGATACCACTCGCAGTTTGAGAGAGAAATTTTGCAAAACCATTTCTACTCTTCTCAGAACTCTCATGAAGGTGGTGAGTTGGTTGATGAAGGTGGTGGGCTTTCGTCATTTTTGTTTAAGGGTGGAGCAGACCTTGAAGAACCGGAATCTCTTTTAGCAAATTAAGTGTCACTTGAATGCAACTTCTGCAGCATATCTCCACCAGCTCTTGCAATTAATGATGAACTCGCAGAGAACTCTGGAATGCTGGTAGTGTCAATCAGGAAATCTTCTAGTGTTGCTAGTGAACTTAATTGATTCCCCAAAGATGCTATTGTTTTTTGGCACTCAGCAAGCTTTCCTGCAGCTAGTGATAGGTCCTCCTGGCATAGAACATGTCACAAACATTAAATGAGTTGTGTGTATATCATTATTCATGTTAATGTTAGGAACATTTCATTTAAAATAGATGTTATTAATGACCAACCTGCTTTAGCTTAATTTCACGGTATGAGCCGGTTACTGAACCGAGTTTCTCTTCCTGCTTCCTTCTTTCTAGCTCTTCCTCCAATTCTTCATACCTACTTTCAATTTCAACAGACATAACCTTTTCCTTATCAATCTCTTCTTCTATTAAGTGAACTTTTGCAGTTATTGATTGAGCCTCTGCCTGCATGCTCATTAGTTCCTTTTCTAACACTTGCTTTGATTTGTAGGCACTCTCTAGCTCTCTTTGCAACTCCTCCAATTTTGTTTCTGCCTCCCTCATTTGTAGCTGTGATGCCTCAATAACAGATTCACTTTTCATTAAACATATCTTCACTTCCTCTTTATCTTCTTTGGCTTTCTCTAACTTCTCTTTTAGTTCGTCCATTGAACTTTCTTTATCAACACATTGATTGGCAACAAGTGAGTCCTTGATAAGGCTTTCATTCTTAGTATCAGGCAATGCTGCAAGTCGTTCCATTTCAAGAAAATCATCCATGAGATCAATGTTAACGGAACCAGACGTAATTTGCTTATACTTTTCATTCTTGAACTGATCAAGCTCAGCAATTAGTGCAGATGCCCATGAATCAGAACAACTTAACTCACACATGTCTGGTTCTGAGCCACTCTTCCTGGTGGTATCAATCTCCATTGCGTTAGTCCTCTCTCCACTGTCTGATTGACCATCTCTGAGAGATTCAGCACAAAATGAGGATGATGTAATGGAAACTCTACAGGCCAAATTTTTAAGTCTCCTGCACTCAGCCTCAAGTTTGGCCACTTTATTGATGCTTTCTAAATGTTGCTTGCTGGCCATCTCAGCTGTTTGAGTGCTTAAATCTCTCTCTATTGTCCTGAGTTCCAGCTTTTCAGATTGACCTTGGAGCTCATGTTTGAGAGCCATGTTTTCTTTCTCCAAATATTCAACCTTCTGGCACATACCAATATCAGTTGATGAAGGAGAACTAGCATTAGAAGCATCTGGTTTGTTCAGCAGCTCCATGAGCTGCTTCTCAAGTTTAGTTTTGGCCGATTCCAACTCTTGCGTTTTCTTTAGTAAAACATCATGAATATTTTGATCCTGCTCTTCTCTTGTTTGTCTTAGCTGCCTAACACACTCCTTAAGTGCACTGTCTAGATGTGTGACTCGATCTTCTAGTGTTGAATTTTGAAGAGTCAGTGCATCTACTTGCTTCTTCAAACTTGCCACTTCCTTTTCAGCCTTTTCCCAGCCTATACGTTTATGGAAATTATCCAGTTAAGAGACAATCTAAATGTGAAAGAAAGAGAAAGAGAAGAACAGAAATATATACACAACAATCAGTTTAACATAAGATTCACTCATTTAACGAAGAGACGAACGAAATTACTTGATGTTTTGTTTGTTCAAGGATCAACATTCAACACCAAGCATATTCAAGGAAGAATAAAGAGAAATATGCACTGATCATTAAAAAGCTATAGTAGAAATATGCACTGATCATTAAAAAGTAAAACATGTTCACCTGCAATAGCTTCTTCAGCGACTATGACATGTTGCTTGACCAAAGCTTCTTTGGCACTTACATTAACAAGCGCTGCAGATAGATTTTCTGACATGTTCCTCAATCCATCAGGTACATCCCCGTCCTTTATTATACTGTCCTTTGCTCCATTTTCATCTTCCTTCAATAAATCATCATGTCCGTTGTCTGTTGTATGTGAGGTGACTTCAGGTGATTGTGCATTGATAAATGACATATCATTAATATCTTCAGGGATGGCCACAGCTTTTGAGGTGACTTCAGGTGACTGATTAAGTCCAATAGGAGATTCATTCAATGCCTCAAGCTGCAGAGACAAGAAAAACTAGACTTATCATAAACTAGAAGAAAAAACTAACAGGATAACAGATCAACTTCCAGGCTTCAAAGATATGATATTTAACTTGATTTAAACTAATGTCTGAGCGAAGTTGGTAATATACAATGTACTGAACATACAAGGGTTACACTGTTCTTGATCCTTTTTTAAATTAGCTACTATATGCTGCCAGAGCTAATCAAACATTCATTCAAGTCTAGGCTTCCTCACAAGAAAAAGAAAATGGTAAATCCTAATTGCATGTGTGTGAAAATTATTACATCCAACAAGACAAACATGAACTTTGTCAGCCTTGTCTTTGTTCGTTTATTTAAACAATTACTGACTTAAAAACAAAGTAGTCTATTCTCACTCTGGAGACAGGCTCTGTAACTGTAAGTATCATCTTCAAATCAAGACAGTAACTATCTCTCCAGAAGTCAACGGAGAAAAATATGCAATCTGTGGAGCCTGAGTTTATTGGATGAACTCGTTAATTCAAGACAACTCGTTCAGTCTTCCAGGAAATTTACTCATGTTACAAGAATCAACTGCAGCACATAGAGCCAATAACTAATACAATTTATGTGCACATTTATCTCATTTTAACATTTAATTACAGAAAAAGGGAAGAGAGAAAAAATAAGAAGCAAACCTAGTGAAGACCATCTTAACATACTAGTAATTGAATGATTAATTAAATTCATCCATTAAGTGAGGACTTTTGTCTTTAACACACAAGATAGTAGTCAAATTAGAATATAAACTTGTATTTGTTAGATAATATTGTCTCTAGTCGATATCATATCAACAAGACCCCAGAATTTTTAAGAAGGTAACTGAATGATTTCAAAAACAACAAATGTGCTATTATGGCAGTGGAGTGCTTACCTGTTCATCCGGTTGCTTCTCAGAATGAGACAATGCAGACCCTAAACTTTCAGTTTCACCAGGGCTGTTCTCAGAAGATATACACATATTTTTCTCCATCATCCCCTCTAATAACTCAATATTAAATTGCAAAGCACGAGGGATTCATCAGCAGACATTACCCAAATGTTCAAAAGCTCACTCAAAAGCACCACAAAATCCTGCTCAAGATTATAATAATAAAGTGAATATGTAAACAAACTTGGCTATAATGTTTCAGCTTGTTAGAGAACAGACACATCTAATCTACATGCTTTACCCTTGAGAAAGTGGAAAGTCAAACTCAAAAACACCACAAAAAAAAATGATTACTTGGCTTAACATTTATCTCTAACCATCTTTGTTTAGAATCCAAAACACACCCACAATAAAGAATGAACCTTATCTTATTCGTAGTCCCACTCAGGGATGAAATTACAAAATCCAATAGCCTCATAACATTTTGTTTTGCAAATTTTACAGGCCAAAGATAATGAAACAGTGATTGATAACCAGCCAATGCAAAATGAGTGACCCTTTTTAGCCATAGAACACAAAAATGCCTCTAATATTCCCATAAATCAAACAATGGTGGAAAAACTAGTTCTTTTACACCTTTGACTGCGTCAATAACTTACCGAATAGCTGGAAGCAAATAAAGAATGGAATTGTAAGCAAAAAAAACTGGTTCAGACTTGAGAGTATAGACTCAAGGTTTTAAACAACAGAATGGAAGCAAACAAATGCAGTGAATGAGAATAAAATAAAATACTACAAACAGTAGTAGTTGTTGAAATACAAGTTTGAGTTTGAGTTGAAGTCCAGTATTAAATAAAAATAAAAAAATTAAGTACCATATAAGTTTGGAAAACACGTCATGACTCATTGTGTAAATTCAAGGTCAAGGGTTTGTGTGATAATAAGTCCACGATTACTTTTTTCAGCTTTTGAGTTTTGAGAATAATTTTTAATTTTATTTCTTAATTCTTTCTTGCTATTTAATTTAATAGTGGTAAATAGTAATTTGAATTGACTATTGAACTTCTCTTTATTCCCGCCATGGACGAGGACTTTGTGAAAGAAAGCCTGACATAAATGCAGGATTCAGCAACAAAAATAAAAAATAAATAAATGCAGGTCACTGTCTAGTTTCCTACTTAATCTGTCTATATTATAATCTACCTGCTCTGCATTGTTTTCTTTTGAATTTTTTACGTAAGACCAGAGATATGTTTCAAAATTCAAAAAAGCTAATTTCAAGCAAATACGTCAAATTTTTTGCAAGTGAAATTAAAAATAAAAAGAAAATGGTCTAAGGTAAAAAGAAGTGTCATTTTTTATTTAATTTTCCGTGTAATCAATAGATTTATAAAAATCGTTCAGCCTCCAATTTGTTTAACACGTATTGACACATCGTTTTTTAAATATTTTGTTGTTTTACACTTTTTTCTCTGTTACAGAGAATACAGGAATTGTTCTATTTTTGTTTTATATATGTTAATGATATATGATCATGTAAAAAGATCTAAATACCTTACATCACCCTATATTTCTATTGTTTTTTACTGTATTATAAGAAAGTCTTATTACAGTTTCTTTGCTTTCTTTTCTTATCATTTACTCCATTTTCAAAGATAGGATGCGTTTGTGATTGTGACTTGTGAATGGGGTCATGATATTTTTGCAAGAAAAAGGATTAGAAGAAAATTGTTAGAATTTCCTGTGGTAAAATTGTGTTTTAAAGGAATATCTTTCCTTAAAAAAGAGTTTCAGATGTTCATTAAATAAGTTTACATTAATAGCGACCAGATTTTTAGATTTTTGTTTCAGTGAAACCTTTTTTTCCTTTGCTCATTGATTTTATATATTTAAAACTTTATTTCTAAGAATAAATCGCAATTGGACAACAAGAAAATGAAATAACTAAATAAAAGTTTGACAGATAAAATAGGGTAAAAAAATGATTTCCCTTTATTTTGGTGGAAATAAAACGAAAATAAATACAAAAAATGGAAATACTATTTTTAAAAATACAAAGATAACCGAAATAGAGAATAATTTCCTTGTGTTGATCACCTGTTTGCTATATATAAGTATAAACTATAAAGAGAATAAAGGAGACAAACTTTTTATGGGACCTAGGAAAAATTTCCTCCTCAAATGTAGAGTAGAGATTTCTCTTTTCTTTTTTTTTTTCTTCTTTAACTTATCATTCATCTATCACTCTTTTTTTTTTTTTACATGCGAGTAAAAATGTGCTAATGCATTTTTTATTCTTTTTTGCTCACTCATTTTTTATTCCTTTTTACATGCGAGCAATAATAAATTATACTTTGGATGGTTTGTTTATGAATTATGAACTAATGAGTATTTATGTAAAAAAAAAAAAAAAAAAACCAATGAAAACCTAGGTCGAAGTCTTCTATTTCAACCAATTGCTGGTTTTATTCATTGAAACACGTGAATACTGTTTTGCCGTAACACAACGCAAGTCAGGAAAGTAACATGAATTTCAGAATTTGTGCCCCAATATTTTAAGTTTTCAATCCTTTTTATTTTACGCCCACTTTGTATTTTTTTTCTAACTCTCTCTTTCCTTTTAATTATATTAATTTAAAATTAAATTTTTAGTCCTTAATTTTTTTAAAAATTCAATTTTTAATCCTAAACTTTTATTTGATGGATCAATGTCCTTTAACTTTTTTTCATTAAAGTTTTTAATCTTTAAACTTTTATTTGACCGATTAAAATTCCTAAACCTTTAAAATTTTCAGTTTTTAATCCTTAAAAAAAGTTTAAACTTATTATTTTTATTTATTTAATGAGATTTTAAGACTAATAATTAAATTTTTAAAAATTCATAAACTAAAAATCTTAATGAAAAAATGTTAAGGAACATTAACTATTCGGACAAAAGTTTATAAACTAAAAACTTTAATGAAAAAAAATTAAAAAATTTGATCAGTGAAACAAAATTTTAAACAACAAAAATCAAATTTCAAAAAAAATTTAAGACTAAAAACTTATTTAACACTTAATTTTAAAACAATAGTCATTTACACTAATAAAAATGGAATATAATGAAAAAAGATTTTAATTAACGCTCACTTTTATTTTTTGTTGACACAAAATTTTCAAATATATAATAAAAGAGCACTAATTAATTACGTTCCTACAAGCTTCTATTAAACTTATTCTCAATAGAAAGCTGAATACATTCATTTCGCTCATGAATTCAAGAGCACCACCCATGCTTCTAAACAAAAATTGAAAATAGAACAAATTTGTTTTAGCTTAATTATTTATACCAGTTTATAATTGATTAAAAAATATATTTTTTCCAAAACCAATCAGAACCATACGATAAAAATAGTAACAATAAAATTCTTTTTTTTAAGAGAATAAAATTCTTATCTGACTAAATAAAAATTGACCATATGAATCACAGAATACTATTATTATTTATTAGGCTGGGACATGTTATTAAAAACAGAATGAACTACCGACGGACGAAATGAACAACCGACCATAACAGGCCTATAAACTCCCATACTAGGGCCGATCCATCTTCAGGCCCTTCTTGTTGGACTTTTAAACAAGAAGGTCCGAAGTTAGGTGATTATTACATACACCTTTCTCTTTTACTAATGTACCTTCTTTTATGTTTTTTTTCTTTATAAATTATTTTCCAAACGTACCCTCTAACACTACCGGAGATCTCAACATACCACTGGGAGGTTCATCTACTAATTTAGTCGTTGGAAGATTCACTTAAGGTAAATTTATTCTTTCAAATATTTATGATGTTAAATATTTATTTTATCAATGATGTTAATTTTAAAAAAAGATATAAAAAATCCTTATTTGAATTTATATTACTTGATAGAATAACTATTTTGATATCATGGTTTAATTACTTATTTGGTTCTAATAGTTGTATAAAATTTATCTTTTGCTTCTTATACTTAAAAACCATCCCTTTTAGTATTTGATATATCATTTTTTTTATCTCTTTTAGTGCAGGTAAATTTAGACAATAGGAACTAAAAATTATTAAAAATCATTTGTGTAAGGGTTAAAATGAATTATTTTATAAGGATTAAAAGGTAAAGTTAGTCTAACTATAGAATTAAATGCATAGCAAACCTAATATCATTAAATAAAGTTAGTTAATATGGTAAGTGTTTCAATAACTTATAAATTGATATCAAGTGCGCTTTTAAAGAATTAAATCAATAGTTTATTTTTTTAAGTGGTGTAGAGTATTCTGTTTTTTAAAATATATATTAATATTATTTAATATTAATATTGATACATTATTTTTAATAATATTTTATATTATTAATTATGCATAATAATTAATGATATAAAAATATTATATATTTTTCAAATCCGTACATCGCATAAGTACGAAATCTAATTTAATTATATAAAACATTACTTTTCATTTTTTTTTTACTTCAAACGCGTGTAATAATAAGAAAACAGTGAGGAAGGTTTGTATGTGTGGAACATTTCATAAGTAAATTTGTCATTAAAATAGCTCTGATTGCAATTACAAAGTATGATTTAAGTTGATAAATGAAGCTTTCGTATGGATAGATTCTATGATTTTCTATCCAAAATGAGGGGTTTTAAAAATCTGAAATATTTGTATTATTTCCGCACCCATAATAATATATTTTCATGTGCATTAAATGTTCAACCGTTATTTTAGAGAAATTTTTTATCCTAAGATAATTAATTAATATTTTTGTACTAGGAATATCCAATGCTCCTGCTTGACGTGTCAATTCAGGATTTGTCGACTTGAGATTTCCTTGTCCAATCCTCCTACCAGCTAGTGACTAACTTCCACGTTTAGATTCAGGACCGCATAAAACCCCAGTTAGAATTTGGAAGAATCTAGACACATCCTTTGTCCTAATTATTGAGCATTTAAGCTACCATTGCTTTTCAAAAACTCCAGCTTGATTTATGTTTTTTTTTTCTTTTTTTAAATGTAAAATTCAGCAGAAGAAATGAGTGAGTGTACTAAGTTTGAGGCAGGAAATGAAAGGACCCAAATATTATTTCATAATAACATTTCAAATGAAAACATTATCACCATACCCACAAATAGTGTAGGAGACGTGGTCACTCTTGTTGCCTGTCATCAACTATTACACCACATCCACACCCTTGTTAAATTAAAGATGGTATTCCATTCTATCACATTTTGGTAATCTCTTAAAATATAGAACACACTACCCTCAACATAGTAAAGCAGCTGGTGCAAGTGAAGCAATGGCTCAAACCATGTTGCTCATGTCTAGTGTCTCTAGCAGTTATTCCGTGGATTTGAAGAAAGACCTTTTCCTCCAATTGCAGAGTCAAAGTTTAAGGCCTAAGTTCTCTCAACTCTCATTCAACCCACTTCCACCATCAACTTCTTCCTTTTCTTCACCCCGTACATTCACAACCCTGGCTCTCTTCAAATCTAAGACAAAAGCCGCTCCTGCTAAGACTAAGGTACTCATTTTCCATTTTTATCATAAAAGGAAACTTGTGTCTAATCTAATGCTTCTTTTTTCAGCACACTGAATTTGGTTTCATGATACATTGCAGGTTACAAAGCCAAAGCAAAAGGTTGAAGATGGTATCTTTGGCACTTCTGGAGGATTTGGTTTTACTAAGCAGAACGAGCTCTTTGTGGGTCGTGTTGCTATGCTTGGTTTTGCAGTAAGTGAATCTTACCATATGGTTCAACTCCTTAATCGTCACATTATATGAGAATTGAGAATTGAACATCTTGGATATTAGTTAGGAAGATTTAGAAAGAAAAAAAAATGGAATTAAATATCCTAAAACAAGTAACTAGTTTAAAATATAGTCTTTGAAATTAAATTGATTTTGAATTTGCCCCAGAAGCATTAAGAAATGTTGCATTAATTTGCAGGCATCATTGTTGGGTGAAGGAATAACTGGGAAAGGAATCCTAGCACAATTAAACCTGGAAACTGGAATTCCCATTTATGAAGCGGAGCCTCTTCTTCTGTTTTTCATCCTCTTCACCCTGCTAGGAGCCATTGGAGGTTTAGGTGACCGTGGAAAATTTGTCGATGACGAACCTACTACTGGAGGTGTTATTCCTTCAGGCAAAGGCTTCAGGGAAGCCCTTGGGCTCGGTTCAGGTAACTTTAATTTTTAATTTCTTAACTTTATAAAAGAGTAGTGATTAAATAATATCATAAGATTAATAATATGTAAAGTTGATTTTGTGTCTAAAGTGATTAAAATTCCGTTATATACTTTGTCTAAATAGTGTAAAGTTGCTTTTGAATATAGATGTATATCATCATAGTCTAAATTGGTTACATTTTTGATAATATAAAACTTGGGTTTTTGGCATTTTCAGGTCCTTTATTCGGATTCACGAAAGCGAACGAGCTATTTGTGGGAAGATTGGCTCAATTGGGTTTCGTTTTCTCATTGATTGGAGAAATTATTACTGGAAAGGGAGCTCTAGCCCAACTCAACATTGAGACGGGGGTACCAATCAACGAAATCGAGCCCCTAGTGTTGTTCAACGTTCTTTTCTTCTTCATTGCTGCTTTGAATCCTGGAACTGGCAAATTCGTTACAGATGACGGGGAGGATGATTAGACACTAACCCTTTTGTTTGCTTGTGTTTAAAATACTCGTTTCCTCATCTATCATAAAATGCATTGAGTTCGTCGTAAACAATTCTATATCATTTTTCTCAATAGTTGCACGCGTCTCGATGTCATGATTAGACATCATTTTTTCCTTTAGTAAATTAAAATCATAGTACTTCGATTTATCTGTAAAAATCATAATGGAACTCAAATTAAATCTCCTATGGTCTCAATATAAAATGAGATATCATTCCGCGTGATTGAAGAAAGTGAGACGATATTGGTATCGGGATCATAACATATTAACACGTATAATCAATTTTTAAAACTCAACACACTTTCAAGTTTCAAGTTGCATTTAACTATTTAAAATTAATTATATTAAAATTAGATTCCAGTAATATTACATACAAATGATGAGTGCGGCTGCTTCTCGAAGGACATTTCATTGTTGTGTAAAAGATGATTTAGAATTGCGTTTTAACTATCGTTATAATTTATCGCCCCTAAACAGACTTTTGGTTGTTGGTTTAACTAAACAAATTCCATTCGTCATCGTCACTTCATTTTTATTATCTTTTGGTGTTTCGGATTTTTTTTTTGTTTTTATTTTATAATCGTTGATCGTTGACATGTGCCACCAAACACGCTTAGGCGTTTAAATAATGCTTGGTCTACTTCATCATATTGCCTCACCCATGGACCATAAATCAAAGAAAATTAGTTGCATCATGGCCGGTAGCATAAATTTCTATAATAATTAGCAATTTTTAATTGAAAAATAAATGAATAATTTTAAGAGTGAAAGTAAATAATAAATTATTGCTAAAAATTATATTTTGAATGTTTAAATATGGTCAGTTTAAAAATATAAAAAAGATTCCCTAAAAAAAATTAGAAAGTGAAAAAAGTTAAGAACAAGTTATAAAGTCCGTACATTTTCATCCTAGGTTAGTTGTTATAAGATCTTTAATATATCATTAAAAAAACACAAGTGACTTAATAGGAGTGAATCACATGTCTTATAAAAAATTATAATCTTAACTAATTAAAAATGATTTTAAATATAACTTTTAAAATAATTATTATAAACCATTTTATTATATAACAATTTATAAAAAGATAATTTAAATTGTTATTTAATAGTAGTATTGCAGAGGAAGGAATGCTAAGATAGGAAGTGTGAAGTGGTTTGGGGACACGTACCAACAAGTACAAAACAAAACAATAACTTCCAACAAGGCAGTTTCTTTCCTTCTTCCTGTTATTAATTAACTAACGTGTGTGTGTCTGCCTCTTTCTCCTTCATTCATCTCAAAATGAAAAATTCCGTGTTTAACAACAAAGCACAAGTTCACCAAAATCGAACTTGCTCCTCCTATTCCTATTCCTACTCTTCTCAGAGGGATGTCTGCTACAGGTTCTTTCTCTCTCTTTCATTCCGCTTTTCTTTCCGTTTTTGCTTTTTTTAATTGAAATATGATTTTGCTTCTTTCCAAATGAAATAACCGACAGTACCATTTTTGGTGTTTCAGTGATTGAAAAACAGTGGCTAGTTGATTCTCCTTTCATATATAGTCCATCACATGCTTTTGGGTTAATATTTGTTTCCTTTGATGCCCCTATAGTTTTCTCAACTTATTTAATTACTGTGTAAAGTTTATGTGAAATTGGAATCGTATCTACTGGATCATGGCCTTTACCTGTGCTTTGTATGGTTTGGTTAGACCCATAAGTTGAAGGGTAACGCACTCAGATGCTATCTAATTCCCATTGATGGCCCTGTTTTCATGGATTTGGGTTGTTTATATTATATGTTTTAGTGCCCAGGGTATTTTGGGTTGAGAGTTTGATACTAATTTCTAACAGATATTCTTCCACATACATACACTTGAAGATTGAACTCTTGAATTCGTACTTAAGAGACATTGTTATTGGACAACTAAACTATGTTAGTTGGATTGTTTATTCTGAATCTCTATATCATTTGAACACAAGTACTATTCAGGGGCTTCATTTTAGGTGCCGTAAATGATATAATCTCTTAAAAAAGAAGAAAATTTTGATGTAATTCACTATTTGGATTTTGAAAAGATAACCAGTCTCGGTGGACCTGTTTCTAAAACTGACTAAATGACCTTTTATTGTTTTTAGAAAACTATAGTCAAATTGCCACAAGTAGTTGTAGTGTGTGCGCTACACCTTAGTTTAGAAAAGGAGGACAGGAGGTAGCTTCCTCTTCTGCTTTTCTTTCTTTCTTTTTAGTGTTTTGCCAATAGGAAGTTCTGTTTTTCTTAGTTTTCCCATTGCAACAATTACAACATCTCTAATTTATGCAGTTGTGGTACATGCGGGTATGAGCTTAACCTATCCTCCTCTAACCGGAATATATCATCCATCGGTTCAAAATATGGGAAATCCATAAAGCGAGGCATTATATCATTCCTCAACGTTGATGACAGCAGATTCACCCGCGCCGATGAAATTGAATTCGCCCCATATTTTTCAAAGCACAAGTGGGGTTTGTTCCGCCGAAAAACCAAGCTTCTTTGTCGCAAGTGTTGCAACCATATTGGATATGCCTACAACGATCGCACTTCATCATTTTTTCCCTTCGTATCAAACAGAACAGAACCATCACCACCCACCGAAGCATCAAATTCAAGTCCAATGAAATACGATATTCGCATTCGTGCTTTACAACCTTCATCTTCTCAAGAACATGGAATCACTGTGTTGGCTTAAAATTTCAAATACGCGGTAAAAAATTGTTATCACTAACTACGGGGAGGTTGTGATTTCATTTTTTTTTTTTTTTTATAGATTTGAAGTTCTGTTTTGGCAAGGGTGTTGTGTTCCCCTTTCCCTGTGTCTCAAGTGTGATTAATATACACTTGTATACTAGAAGTAGTAGCTGTGGAATTTTTGGAATGTTAAGTTAAATTTTGCAAAACAACGAAGATAGAAAGAATATTTATGGTGGTGCTACTTCGTAAATCAGAAGATATTATCTAGTTTTGAATAGTCAGATATCAGGAGTGGATTGCCCGGCCTCACAATGTATGAATATAATGTTGATATATAATCGTATATTGTATGGTATAATATTATTTTCAGCACAACTTTCAGTTCAATGTAAATAAGTGGATGTGTCTTATATAAAGTATAAACGCCCAAAAGTCAAAAACAACATAAGATTGTTTGGGGAATGATATCGCATTCATCTCAATTAAATTCTCAACTACAAAAAATGTAAAACTTAGCCTCGGTCAATAAGAGTATGTCTTGGTATCAAGGTCAATTTTTATAAACAAACATAAAAATCACGAGGCTAGTTTTATTGCTGGGGCAAATTGTCTTTGGACCTTCTTCACATATTCCTTTTTTATACAGAACTTGTGTAAGGGAGTTTAAACACCTTGAGTCAACTAATTTGACTCATAATGGATTCGAGTCAAATTAAACTAAAAATAACAAGAGTTTCATAATTATGACAAAAACTTAACCTGACTCACTTAATTCGTGGGTTAAATGGATTTAAGTTAGATTGATTCACCTAACTCAATTAATTCATTAAAAATATAATATTATTATTTTAGGATAATTACAATTTTATTTTAGCATTTTGGAATTTGGATGATGAAATTTAGAATTAAATATTTTACTTGTTTAGTAATTAGTAACTTCAATTATGTATGTTGGTTTGATAATTTGGTATTTTTTTAATTTTAAGACTTTAATGTTGTTGAACTATGACTAATGTTTGGATGATTGAATTTTATTTTAAAACTATGATTTACTAACACTTTTAAATGATATTTATATATTTGAGACATTTAAATGACTACTTTAATGATAATATTATATTTAAATGTGTTATTTTATTTGAGACATTTGTCATTTTGCCTATTAATTATATTTGTATAATTGTATTTGAACTTGAAAGTTTTTATGTCACTTATTTCTTTTTTTAAAAAAAGAAGACAATTGTTTTTAATTTTTTATTAATTTGGTGAGATAATCCATTAACTCGTGATAACTCAGATCGAATTGATATTTTTTTGACTTACTTAAACGTGAGTTAAATTCACTCAACTCGTTTGTTTGGCAACCCATCAATCCACGTGGATTGGATTGACTGTTGTTCGCATGTTAACCTTCACATTTAAATCAATATCTCATAGACATTATTAATAAAAAAAAATGCCTACAATTTGCTGAGACTCAAAGTGAATATGAATCTTGAAATCTCTTTGTTTATTTGTGTTGTCAGGAAATAATTATAGGTTTAAGCAAGGTCAGAGATAAAAGAAAATATATTCAATAAAACGAAAATGTAAGTCAAAGTATCATTATTTGGTTTCGATCTCATTGCAGCTCCATGCCCATCTGTATGGACCCTAAGACAATTCCATCACTATGGGTCTATGGCCACATCTAGCACCATTTGCACATGTCCTTGTAGTTAATCAAATGCGTCTTAGATAAACACTTTCAATTCTTCACTCATTTTCTACAAAAATTAACTCGAGCTTACAATGCTTTTACAAGAAAATTTCCTCCAAGGTCAACATCATGAAAAGTACACCACAATCACCCCACTTTTATAAGGTAGTTTTTTTTTTAAAAAAAAGAAAAAATTAAGGAAAATTTTAAAAAAGCATTTTTAAGAGTTTTTCTTTTGCATTTCTTTATTGCAAAACTTTAGACTTAATAATACATTGTTAAAGAAATATTAATTTTTAAGAGTTTTTTTTTACACACGTGACAAGTTTTTTTAGGTGAGAAGTTGAGTTTGATCCCCTCAACTTCTATGTATAATTTTGTATTATTTTATTTTTCATGTTAAGAAGTGAGGTATAGAGAACTTGACTTCTAAATGTATAAACAAAAAACATTTACAAAATTACGTACATAAGTTAAGTTGAAGTCATCAAATCAGACTTCTCACTTGAAAAAAAAAAAAACTCATGACATATGCACCCATAGTTGAAGAACGATGACATTTGAGAAAATAATATTTCAACCTATTACAATTTTAAAAAAAAAAAGTTAAACAAGTATGCTCAAATAAAGATCAATAACAAAAAAATCACATATACAAAAACAAAAAATAATTTACACATAAATCCCAAACCTAATACCACTTGTAGTTTAATTATCCAATCTGAAATCAAGTAGCAAGAAATGGAGTGGAGACAAACATGACTCAGCCCAAATATGACATACCATCATATTCAAGCTAAATGCAAATACCTATTATTCCAAATATGCATGAAACAAACATGACTCAGCCCAACTGCAATGAATGGAATACGAATCAAAATCCAAAACAAATCTCAAATACAAATCAAAACCCCAAATCAAGATGAAAACCATTTTTTTTTTACCGCCCTTATCACTAGTACAAGGCACTATAAGCTCATATATTCAATCCATGCTTAGCCTATTTGCGTAACAATTAATGCAGTCTTATCTTTATATTTAATATAAAAAATACTAAAAAACGTAAAAAAAGAAGAAGAAGAAGAAGTAAAAACTGTTACGTATTTACTGATATTCTTTAGTTCCTTTATTCTATTTTTTTTTGTAGTCTCTTGAGAAAACGAGTATCTGTTCTGTAAGACATATTCTTCTTGACATTCTAATAAAGGTATATGTACTTCATAATTCAAACTTATGCAGACGAGAATTTTGTGTTTTAAATTAGTTTTTTTTTTGGCTAAAATGATTTACTATGTAACTAGTGTTAAAGAGTGATTTTCAAAAACACTCGGGGCATCGAGTTCCCACCTCACATTGTAAACACTTTGTTATTATATTTTAATTTTAGTATTAATATTAACTGCATATCTATGGAAACCAAAACATTACAAAGCTGGAAGTCGCACTCCAGGGTTTCACATCAAAGCTCCAACAACAATATTATTTACACACGATTTATATTATATTTTTTTTCAAATAATAAAATGAGATAAATACACCTTCGGATATATTTAAAATAAATTATTTAACAGGGTCATCACTCATGAATGAGGTGGCAACAAAGGAGAGGCTCCATTTCACATGGGCTGTTAATGTTGTAAGCTTTGAAATGGAGAAAGTTAAAGCAATACAGGAAATACGTGACAATAGATGAATCAATAGGGACAGAGTGGAGGTTGTGAACAGAGGCCTATCTATTAAGATGTCCAGAGTCTAAATAGCCATAATTGATCTTTATAATATTTGGTTTATTGGTTACACTCTGCATATGGAAACTTCACTTTATTTTTTCCAAGGTTTGACAAACAAATTAAAGTGGCTTATTAAAGACATTTCGACTAAGGATCACTGGGAAGAGACCTTTATAATTGTAGGCTTAATTGTGGCCAAAGCAACTACTGTTCGGGGTACACAGTTGCTGTTCTACATATTGTCAATTTGTCATGGATGAGTTCACTTTATGAATAGTAAGAACTTTGAGCGGTCCATAGTTGCCACTCTCCTCTATTACTATCACATATAAAACTATTTTTTATGCAATGCATTACACATAACACATTGATATATATATACAAGAGGTCCAGAAGAGCACATGTGCACATGCAGACCTTCACAGGAAGAGACAACATCTCTCAAGCATATATACAAACACATGCATACGGATACACCATCCAGAAAAGAAAAATCAAGATGAGGAATTAAATGTGAAATTACTACGGTATGAGGATGTGAACATATAACCACTTTTTGGTTGAGAGACATATTATACATAAAATAAAGAAATTAATTTAAATACCTTAATATTGTATTATAAGGGCTAGAGGACCATTTTTTTATAATAAAAAATTTAGGTGGATTGGATCCCAAAACTGGTGAGAACAAAAACAGATAATAAGACTCAACGAGTGCTTACACATTACTTATAAATTATTCATAAACAAAATTTTCACGTTAATGGTGGGAATTGAACCTACATCCTTCTAAAATATAGATTCATTTCAAATTAATTGAACTAATATTTGTTGGTAGGAATAGAGTACTATGCAATCCATATATTTGGCCTATATCCTCAAGCCAATGTTTTGACATTGCATCTTAAGCTCACTCAAATATGAGGTACTAAACATTGATCATCAAAGGAGTAAAAAAGGAGTGTGTACAACCTCGATTTCTGAGTCATATTTTTTTTTATTTCAGATTTTTAAGCCATGTGAAATTTGATTGGTGTATCACAACTGTGTAATTTTTTTTAGAAATAACAATTAAACTTTAAAATGAATATGCACATATATTTGTCAATTGTGTATGCGCTGCCCTATCTTCATCTAAGCTTCTCTTTCATTTAGTTCACCAATTAGACCTAAACTCAGATGTCTTTGTTTGAAAGGCAGTGTATTAGTTCTTTGGTTGCAAGTGTCTAAGCCTCACTCAGGATAGAGCTAGTCATCACTCACCTCGCCGGGGCCCTTATATACCCTAATTAACGTAGTCATAAAGCAATAAATATATATGTTTGTGCAGCATTCTACAGAATAATTTCAATCATATAATTTTCCATGATCCAAATGGTGCCACATTTCCTCCATTTCCCTCATCTGATGGACTTGTTGATTTTTAGTGGGTGAGGATTCGATTGTGTCTTGTCATTTTCTTCTGCTCCGAACAAAGCTTTTTCCCCACAGCCCCTTCTAATGTTTTGTGGTCCTGATGTGGCTAATTCATGTCCCTACACCTAATGCCATCGATCACTTGGGGACAAATTGGTTTTGTGTAGGGCACCTATCACGCCATTAAGCAAATTATAAGGGCCTAATCGGACAAGCACACATGCACTATATGACTTGCGTGGGGAAAAAAAACATATGTGACCGTGGTTGATGATCATTGAGCAAATAATTTGCTAGTTAATTTTTTAAAAATTTGTTTACACTATTAGTATTATTTATAAAAAAGAACCCATTGAGTGCTATTTAGAAAATTGGGAAACAAGACATTCTCCCCCCTAAGACAACTATAAGACAAGTCCTGTAGCATATTGTTAAAGGGCCCTTATGCCTCATTGTTTCCCACTATGGGTACCTAACATGGGGAGTTTTTGGCAGTGCCTCAGTATGGAGAGTACTCAATAGTTCATCTTATCTTATTTTAAGTATAAATCTCAAAACCAAAGCAATTTCAACAAACCCTTTTACAGTCTGTACTGTCTATAGGCATCAAGAAATTAGAAACAAAAAAAAAAAATGAAATTACAAGAAGAACCCCATGATCCATCCCCCAAAGCAAAGAAAGCAAAGCACTAGTACCCTTTTTTTTCGTTTTTTGTAATCTAAAGCACATTTTTTAGATAGTAACAAAGCTAATTTTGACTCTACGAGTATGACTATGATATAACTTTACAGTGCACACTGCAAAGTGAGGACCAAAGGGCACAAATGGTTCCTTTATTTTTATTCCATGGTAGTTGTTTTTCTCTTTGTCAGAGTCCTCATCCAACCCTTTCTGACCTTCACTCCCTCCACCTTGGTGCCCACGTGGCACACACCACCGCTCTTCTTCCACCGAATGAGCTGGAGCATGTGTCCTATCCTCTTTCGCCACCTAAATGTGTCACGTGACTTCCCATGCTCTATCACGCTCTTGTTGTTGTCCTTGTTTTGATGGTTCCACGACGACACCTTCTTTGACACTGTGCTCTTTTCCCACGATGCCACCCCATTCTCTTCAAACTTGATTGAGATGAATGACTCTGCAAAGTTAAAGTCATTCCAGAATATCATTGTCACACTCCTATCGTAGCTACCAAGACCAAAAGATAAATAAAGGAAAATGCAATTCTTGAAAGAAAAAAAAAAAACATCTACTTTACACTTTACTGTTGTGGCCTAAGGTTTGATTACTTTTTGGTATATACTTTAAATCATCTACTGTAGTATTCTTGCACAGTCGCACCTAACCAAAACTGCTCATTCTTGGTATATAGAACAAGGAAATAAATACGTACCAAATCCAGATAGTATAACTAGTGTATTGATAGACTAGTACGAGATTATTAGTTCGAGTTGGATTATTTATTCATAGTTTATAAAAAAAAATTAAGGTAGTACCCGTGTAATTGTTCTTCTTGTCTACTATGCTGCCGACGGATTTCATTGAACACGGATCGAAAATTAAACGTATTTGGCATTTTTTTTCACTGTACGGGGATACATATACACAAGTGAAAAATACAGATATAGCTATCATAAAGATGAGTGACATTTTGCCAGATTAGTTATGCACCCTAATTCCACATCAAATCCATAGACCATAATCTTGCAAAATAATATTTGCAGTGTCATAATGCTCTTGGCGTTTGCATCTGACAGCCATATGCCACGCCAAGAGGAAAAAAAATGACACAACCGAAAGCCTTCACCTCCTTCTTCTGTCCTGTAGCACTCTTATCGTTGCAGCAGCTAGCTACGCTTTTTGACCTTAATTTCTTAATCATCACATAATATAATCTTCCACATGAAGACACGCAAGCATGCACTGATAATTGATCTAAACCAATAATGAAAGCAATTCATGAACATTGAACACCAACCCACCCCCTACCCCAACCTCACCATGAACATTACAAGTGGAAAAATATCCCCCACTAGTGCAAAAAATTATAATCACACACCCCCAATCAATAAGCAAAAAACTTTCCTCTTTTTTTTAAATTGGAAGAAGGATAATAATTAAAAGAGAATTATAATTATAACTATAACTATAAGTATTATTCAACATTAGGTAGCTATTATAAGTAAAATAATATTGGTATGCATTATTACCTTCTGGACTGGGAGAGACATCATCATAGTCATAGTTGTTGTGGTGGGATTCTGGGCGAGTGAAGAGAGAACCAAAAGCAAAGATCTTGTGAATAGAAGAGGGTGGTTTTCTGTGTCTGGAACTAACTTGAAGCCTGTGTGAAGATTTAGACGAGGAAGAAGAACGGTTTTGGTGATGGTGACCTTGTTTTGCAGCCAGTATGAGGAGCCTCTCATTCAAGCACAAGGGGCACACCCCAATAAGTACTTGTTTGGGGTGGAAACAGCAGAATGATTTATCTTCTCTGTATCCATTCCTAATATTCATATTCATGTTAATATTGTTGTATGTTGAGACTTGGGTGGGAATGAAGAAGGTGGAGTGAAGAAGACTGCAAGGAAGGAAAGTTGACACCCAATGGTGATGTGAACCAATTTAAAAAGGTGGAAGGAATTGTTGGGAATATATATGGTGGAAAAGTGAAACTAAATGGAAGATCATGAGCATGGCCCCACCACCACCTCATGGATGAATCTCAACAATGTATATTAGTGTTGTGTAGTGTAATGTAATTACTTACACTGGATTATGGATTCCTAGGTTCCAAAGTTCTTGTTTTGACAACTATTTGTGTAGTTTAACAGAGGATTCGATCTTAATTGACTTTTGAATATTAATATCATGTCAACAAGAAAAAAAATTCCTAGTTAATTAATTAACTCTTTTTTTCGTTAAAGATAAACTTTATCTCTTTCAAGGTTTTTAATCTTAAATCTACTTCATTATAATATTCTCCTTTATATCTTTTACAAAATATTCTCTTATGCTTATAACTGTAAAACTTATACCCAAATGAATTATTTATTTATTTAGTTACTTTTCAGAAAGTTTAAAAGTTAATTAAATAACAAATATGTTTTGTAAAATTGGTTAAAGGTGATACGAGAAAATTTCTATAATTGAGTTTATGAGTAAATTCAGATCATTTTTTTATTTTCTTTTCTTAGAAATTCTCCTATAATTTTTTTTTCTGAATAAAAGCTCTCCAAGATAATCTTACTGAATCATATCTAAATTTTAATTAATAATAAAAATATATTAAGAATACATAAAAAATATGTTTACAATATTTCATTATTTCGAGTTTAATATAACTTATGAGTTAAAAGTTAAATTCATCTTGGATTGTCGGGCCCCAATATCTGTTAGTTGATTACATATTTTAGTTATTCCGTTTAGTAAAGATAACAACCGAAAACATTTTGTTCTATAAATATTTTTCTTGTCTTCTCAAGATCGAATTTTTATTAAAGGAAATTAATTATATCATATTTTTATTAGAAGATATCAAACAAAATCTAATAAATGATAAATATTTTTTTTATTCAACAAAAAACTATTTTCTCCTTTGATTTTGTCAGGTGAAAATTTTCTATATTAAAAATATTAGTAACACGTTATTTATATCCACCCCAGAATTTCTCGGTTTAGCTTCCCCCGCGTCCCCGTTCGTTGAATGCCTTCTCGGGTTGTGCTTTGTGTTTGAAGGAAAACTAAACAAACGTACACCAAATTGTTGGGCTATATATATGAAATTTTAACTTTAAAACAAATAAATGTTTGAAAAAAAATTCCTGTATTTCCCAAAATTTAATATAGCCTTGTTAGTGACAAGTTCGAGGCCGTGGGTTTGGATAAAGCATGTATCAATGCAAATTAGAGCAGAGACTCTTTCGGTTCAGGTAGGTATGAATAATAAATGAAAAAATATTACCATTGTAAATGCACTTTCTTTTTTTAGGTAACATATAGTAGTTTATTATTTTTCTTTCAAAGTTATATTTTTTTAGTTCTTTAAATTTAAATTTATTTTGTTAAGTTCCTTAAATTCGCAAAATATTTTTTTTAGTCTTTTTACAAAGTGTGAATAAAAAAAATAAAATATTGACAATTTTTATCATTTTTTGATCCTTAGAATTTAATTTTTTAAATTTTTAAGTATGATTTTTTACCATTTTAAATCATCAGAGTCAAATCAATAAAAAAATTAAATTAATTTTTAAAGTAATTAATAAGTTTTTAATTTTTTTACTAACTTAATTATAGCAATTTTAACCACCAAAAGCATATTTTAAAATAAAAAAAAATAGAAAATCAAATTTTGACAGTGAAAAATTATATATCTCTTATTTTATATATGACTTGCTAAAATAAATATTTTGTGAATTTTTTTTTAAAAAATAACTTTAAATTTAAAAACTAAAAAAAACTCAAATTTAAAGGACTAAATATTTTTACTAAAAGTAATATACTAGTATATAGTGTGAAAATGAGGGGTGCAAGCTTAGTTAAAAAATAATAGTTTAATAAAATGATTAATCATGCAGTTATTTGTTTTACATTATTAATCCTACATATAAATACGTTCTTAAAATTGTTTGTAAAATTTAATTAAAATGTATTATTGACTAAAAAAATTATATTATCATTCGATTACATATTTTCATACATGGTTAGATAGTTTTTTAATTAATTAGCTGAAAAAAAATTTATACTATCAATGAAAATTAAATAAATGAATTACCAACATAGCCCCTAGAATTGTAATAATTTATTAAATTGATCTATAAAATTACACATTGTCTACTTAATTCTTACTTAAACACTTAACTAGTTAACGTGTCAATTCAATATTTATACACTTTATTTAATTAATTGAATTAGATTCTTTAATTTTAACAATGTTAGATTACACCAATTAAATAAAAGAATTATCAACTGATGATGTACAATTTTAATGATTGATATGTCTTTTCTTAACTTAGAAACTAATTTGATTGATCATCATAATTTCAGAGAGACTGAATTGATTAATAATTCGTAATTTCAAAGATTATTTGACAATTTATTAATTTTATATACCAATTTAACTAATCTTCACAATTTTAATAAATAGATGATTCTCTCAAATTAAAATTTTCTATTGCTAGAATATAATAGAAAGCTGGTATGCGTTAGAGTTGTAGGATAGAGTTTAATTTTAATGTACAATAAACGTATTTGTTTACAGTAATAAGCGTATTCTTTTTATTACTTTCTACTTTTGTATCAACGTATTATTACATAATGAGTTTGACTAATTAATAATTACATAAAGTATCAAATTTACTAAATGACGTAGCAACACATTAGTGGATATAAGTATTATTTTGTTTTTGCACTGACAATTAATCGGAATGAAATTCATGATAGAAAATTATAATTAGTAGTCGTAATTCACAAAAAGAAATCTGAAAGTAGTTGTATTGTATTAATTCATGTAAATCATTTTATCCAAAAAGTAATGATATATAACTATTTTAAATATTCTACTAATATTTCTCATTTTCTTATCTCATATTACTCCTTTCTAGTGTTGAATAGAAGTTTCGGCCTTTGGAGGTTGCATTAAATTATTTCCTTATCCAAAAGGAAACACGAGGAATCTTCAACTAGTCCGGTGGGTGTGAGCTAGTGTGTGCCTTTTTTTAGAAAAAGTAGGAGTACATAGAGTAGATAAAAGCAATATTGTTTAATATAGTTTCTTTTTCTTTTTAAAAAAACTTTTTTTAAGAAAATATGTCTGTTTCAGAATTTTAAAATAATCATTAGCTGAATATTTTTAAATTTAATTAAAATCAAAATAATTTTAATGACTTTTCAAAAATCAGCTATGGTTTTTTTAAATTTTTTTTTTATGATTGTAAGCAACATTTTTTTTTCTTTTTTTCCTAAAATATCTAAATATAATTACTATAGAGTATTATTTAAAATCAGAATTATATTTTTTTAGGTTATAATGACATTAGTGTGAAATCTCAATCAATTTTAGTGGAGTTTTTTTTTTCTAATCACTTTTTTCTTTCATTCACAATATTTCTGAACCTAAAACCTTAAGGAAAATAATCTAATATTATTCAAATCAACGATTTATTATTATGATATTTCTATATTTTTTAATATCTAACAAATTGTCCCTTAATTAATTAGCTTGTTTACTATCTTAAAAAAAATATGTTAATAAAATATGCTTTTTCTTTCACCGTTTTTTTAAAATAAGTAAAAGTCTAAAATAAGAATTACTTTCTCCTTGTGATTTTTATAATTCTAAAACTACGTATCTTTTATAGAAGATAATATAATTTTTTAGTATAGAGTACATGCATTTTTTTACTTTATTGGAAATAGTTATACTCAAGTTGTGTAGAATCATTATAGACAACAAATACATTTTATCTCTACATAGTTAATGCAATCATATACTTGAACTCAAAATTATTGGTTGAGCTAAAATAATTTCATGCTAATTAATACACATATTCAATGGTATAAAAAATAACTTTATTCAAATTAAAAACATTTATAATATAGAATTAATTTGTTTAAACTTATTTATAGAAATAAGCATTTGTTTTAATAAAATAATCAACATTCTGTTTTTTAATGTGTTTATCTAAATTTTTTTGTTAAAAAATAATTTTTTATTTATTTTAAGAAAAAATTATATATTTCTTAAAAAAACACTTATATAAAAAAATATTTATTTTTTTAAGTTTAAATAAACTCACCCAATGAGACTGTCTCTTTCAATTTGATTTTTTTTTCTCACACAAAACTCCAATACTATAATTTGTTTGTAATTGTTAAATGCTATTTTCATTTTGATAAACTTTTTTTACACTATTTTCAGCTAACACAATACCCCGATAAGCCAAATAAAACTAGTTCATGTTGGCCTAAGAAACAAGCAAGTCTAACAACACATAGCAAATCCCAAATATCATAAAACAGCAGCAAAAATCAAAATGAAGGAAACGTGATAATTACATATCATTCTGTAATCATGAGGGCTACATTACCATGCATGAAGGATCAATGAGCTATACATAGGAAGAATAATCCCACCTAAGGTATGCATCATCTCCAAGTTCAACTCCGAGTTATTAGTGCACTGAGATAATGAGATACAAATAAGATATAAGGTTGTGATTCAAATTTAATTGATTGACATTCTAATAAAATTATTAATTGGCATTTACCAATAGAAAAAAGACGAAGAGATATAAGAAGAGAAAAAACATTAAAAAATGTCATGATTCTTCTTATGTTTAGTCCTTAACAACAATCAATATTTCTACTTAAAACATATATGTCAAATAATTTATAACTTTCAACACTTTAATATATTGATTTTTGTTATCTAATTATGCGAACAAAATAAGAAGACTCTTTTATTATACAAAACTTCAATAGAACACATCAAATTATCTTATCTTAAATGTAATTCTGAGCCTTTTATTTTTTAAAATTCACAATTTTTGTTGCTTTATTTTAAGATAAAGACACTTCATCTCTTAATTTTGTAAAATTTATGATTTTGGTCCTTTTATCAAACTAAAAGTGTTGAACATGGATTAAACCAATAATATCATGTTACATTGCTAAATTTAGATCACATTAAGTTAATCTCTTACATGTCAATGTTTTAGAATGATCAAAATTATAGATTTTATAAAATTGAAGAACTAAATATTTTTATTTTAAAATAAGAGGATTAAAATTGTGAATTTTAAAAAATATAAGAACTAAATATTTTTATGTTAAAATACAGGGCCAAAATAAAAAAATGGAAAAAGAAAGACTAAAATTATATTTAATTATCTTCTACCCAGACAATGAAAATGATCATATAAACTTCAAGGATATTAAAATATACCACATATTCTTATGCCTTCTTTATTATTATTAAAATATATGGTTGGGCCGTTTTCAACTTGGCATAAATTATCTGTGGTCTCCACTCATGGGCTGTTGTAAAACAAATGCTATTTTCAATCCGTCCCCTTTTTTTCTTCATTTTTGCAAACATATTGAATTGAACGTGTTAAATTTGTGAGCTGATTAAAATTAAAAGAACAGGAATGTAATAATCAGACATTCAAATGCGTGTAAATTACTGCCTGGTACCTAGAAAACAGAAACTTGGACCATCGCACCGTCTAAATCAAGACCAACTTTAAAAATATATTGAAAAAAAAACAACAAATTACAATTACACTCCCAAACTTTTATCAAATTACCTACAATATCATTTTTTAAAATTTTTCTACATCAACCATTCTTTAAATTTGAAAACATTACACTAATTTTCCTTCAAATCTTATACTAACACCTTCTCTTTACCAAAAAAAACCCTTATCAAATATACTAACACCTTCTACAAGAGAAATAAATATAGTGGTTAAAAAAGATGAAGGTGATTATATAATCCTACGAAATCTCAAGAGAGATTGTTATAATTTGATTTAATAATGAAGAGAAAAATAATAAAGTAAAGGATGGATAAGGTCAACATTTGCGACTGGCACTTGAATTTTGGGTATTAGAGCTTTGACAAGGTCAAAATAACTCATGCGGGTTCTTGGGCCATGCCCTGTCTCATTAACACCAAAGGCAGAAAACGTGTAATTTTACCATACTTTAAGTTAGTTTATTATATTTTTGTTTTGGGTCTAAAATTCTATTATATTGTTTGACCTTGATATGGAAAAGGTTGTAGTATTACCATGTGCAGAAAAGGTCTACTACAATAAACTTTTGTTAACCTAAGATAAATGCTATATTAATTGGTTAAAGAATTAAAATAAAAATAATTTTTAAAAATATTATTATATTTGCACAATAATTTTTAATAGAAATTTATATTATTAATTTATCAATTAATACCCTTAAAATATTGGTACATTGATTAACAATACTCTTAAACTATGTAAACTTTTATTCACTTATCAACCAATGACATAACTAGTGAAGTTAACAAGATATAGCATGGCAATTAAGCCAACATGTACAGTGACTGAAAAAGAGGAAACTATTTGTAAAAATGGCAATTCTTAAAGTCTGAAAAGTCACCGCGAACACCCAAATTTGCCTTCAGCAAAGGTGGGAAGTGGAAAGGGCAGAGATCAAAGCATTCAATTCGGTTTTGGATTGTCATGACTCATGACAAAAATTAAAGAAATGATAGATAAGTTAATAGTACTACTTGATGTATCATCCTCTTTTGCTAGTTGAATAAAACCAGTATTCTATTGGGAAAAAAAACTATTTATTCATGTCATTTAATTAATTCTTATTAAATAAGTGACATAGCTCACAGTCACATATAGCCCAGATCGAACAAAAGATTGTTTGTGCAAAAAATTCTTCATCCAATATAACGTGCCTGCGTGCAAACATGTGATATACACTGGTTAAGGAATTAGTATGATCGAATTTTCCTTTTAAAAGAAAAAGTATGATCGAATTTTCTTCTTCGTTATCTCTCTCCTTTTATGAAGCATGTGACAGACAAAAGACACGAGGAGATGGCCAGTAGATGCACTTGCTTCCTCTAGCATCAAATAATTTGTATATGATAATATTTTGCTGGTTACTTTTTAATTATAATAAATATTCTTTCACTAGTTCTTTTGAATAATTAAATAACACATAAACATTCAAACCTACGTACTTTTTTTTCAAAAAAAAAAAACTTCTCAAATTAAAACTCCATGAAATAATGCAACATTGTATATTTGTAGTGAATAAAAGAGATACAGACATAACCCCTTTAGCTATACTTTAGCAAAAGAAAATAAAGGGAGAGGGAAAAGTATACACAAATTGAAGAAAAAAGGGAAAGCAGCATTGGATGGAAACAAACAAACTAATGGTCACATGGGAAGAAGATGCGGAGACTGTTTCTGATTTGGTTGGCTTCAAGTCATGCTCACATCATGGCCCAAAGTTGGATGTGGGTCTCCTTCAATTCATTCTCCCTTGCCTCCTTCCTTTTTAGTAGTTCTCATTCATTTTCAACTTGTGTTTCAATTAAAACACTTGGAATTGAATTTCAACACTGGTCTGTATAGAAAACTCTTATCCATAATTAACTTCTATTTTTTCCACACCAATTTGAAGGCTTGAAAGGAATACATACTTAACTCAATCATAACAACTTATTTATAGCTTAACCCGAAGGACTGAATATGTCAGTTTTCAGTTGCACTGCTAAATCAGATATTTGCATTAATTATTATATATTAAATAAATGTCAAGCTTTTCTAAAGAGAAAAAGGACAACTACAATGTGGTGGATGTGTATCAATCACTGCTAATCAGTTTCCTTTCATTGATATAACCAGAGTCAATAAGGATATTGATATTTGAGAATAAAAAGGGAGAAATGATGCATGCAATATTCCAAGTTGGATGAAATACTTGAGAGACACATCGGATTGTCATAAGGTAGTAGTCCATTTTTTGGTAAGATGGGAGTGGCATGGTAGGGCATGCCATCTTTTGGAGTGGCATAAATGTTGTTACATACACAACCGTGAAAATGTTGTTTGTTTTAGTGGTGACACCTGACACGCCTCTCAACTGATATATCATCACTGGAAAAGAAAAAAAAAGGTAGTTTCAATCAATTGCATGGACAAGTACACTCCATTTGTAGTGACCGGAATAAAAAACAAATAGGCAAAAGACAGTTACCACTTCAACGAAATTTAAGTATAATTAGCCAAACATTATTAAAACTCATTATTGACTCAATAAGTTATTAATGAAATTACATGATAATAACATTAATAAGTTATTTACTCAATAAGTTATTTTGATGTTGAATTGAAAAAAATAGTTTAATTTTTACTAAACAATAAAAGTGTTCCACACCTTTAAGTGTAGAAAGTAAGGAAACATTTTAATAAAAATATTTTTTTTTGTTGTTTTTTTGTACATAAAAGTTTTAAGTAAGAGGAGAGCCTCCTTAATTATTTTAAGCTCAGAGCATACCATCTACTTCAACTATAATTTAGAATAGTCCATAATCTATTAATGGCAAATTAACCTATTAACTTATTAGAGTAGAATTTATGTGAAAATAAAAAGTGATATTTGCATTAACTTATGGAAGTGTTCATAAATCATAATCAAAGGGGTGAAAGGAATTAGTCTCTTACAGCGTGACGTGACGAATCAATTTTCAATTTTTAGTTGGAAAAGATGTCCATTTAGTGTCTGATTTACTGATTGTGTCTTAAAGATGATTCTCTCCAAAAGAAGTGAGAAAAAAATGGAACTGTTAGTAGAACTGTTTCCAGATGAGCATTACTTGCAGAACCAAACAAAGAACCTCTAGTTACCAAGGAAAACTAAGCAAACAGTACAATAACGAAATAACTAGGACCAATTTCTCTCCTTCAGTCCTTCTAGACTACAGCTTGTGAAAATGAGCAGCATGCAGGTGCATTTTTAAGATCCATGCTTCATATATGGGCAAGTTTTACATGTACAAGCTTCTCGGATATCTGTTATTGATAAACAAGATCAAGATGAGTATAGTTTGAGGTTTAGACACAAAATCTCCAAGTTTGTTTAGAGTAGAAGTGGTTAGTAAACACAGCATATATGATACGTGGCAAGCAAATGGTGAGAGGTGAATCGGTAATCAGTAATCACACAGTTAAGTGAAATACTAAAGTTTATGGAGATAGTCCGAAATCTTACAGAAAGTCAAAAGTTCTTATAATAGTAGTTAAATAAATAAATAAATAAAAGTAGAATTTGACTAAGAATGAAAAAGTAATATTTTTTTCAATAACTCATGGGGGTATATATACGAGTGTTCTGACGCGGGAATCACAAACAGAACCCAAGAGAAAGTTAACCATCTCTTGTTAGAAAGGTTAAATGAACCCAAGCAACTCTATAATCATAAAACAATCAAGGAGATGTTTATTTCACCAAAAGATATTGAATCTCTGGGAATCATTAGATCAAGAATGTTATTCTTAGATATATTTAAAAATGTGTTTGATTATATTTTAATATTTTTAAGATTATTTTTTAAAACTGTACACTAAAATTAAAATCGAAATGATGATTCAATGAAGACACTTATTTAAAGTTTAATGATTCAATCATAATTAAAAAATAATATTATATAATATTTTTTATATTTTAACTAATGAAAATTAAGGTTTAGATCAAGAATGTTATTCTTAGTTTTATATTTTTTAATATTATATAATATTTTAGATTGAATAATAAAATAAAAAACAAAAATAAAAAGACCGGTTCAAACTCCCATCCTCTATACCAATTCAACACCGGTTTTGGTCGATTTTATATCGGTTTGATCAATTTCTACCGGTTCTTAGATGCTCCGATTTATAAGAATATTGGAACCCGACTAATTTCTGGTTGAACCTTCCATCTCAATTTTAAAAACCTTATTTACAACATTTCCAACGGGATCCAAAATCGTACACTAGAGTTAAATGGTGAAAACAACCCGCGTAATGTTAGCTTGCAAACTCAGCTATTATACCTACCCTAACTAAAATCAGTGTGTTTGTTGAAAAATATAGCAAATAACAATTGTCCATAGAAAAATCAGTACACACCAACTCATTCAGAAAAAATATTTATATCCCTACAAAAAAGTAAGCATGCAGTCTCTTTTACGTTATATGATTAAAAGCATAAATTCAATGTTTGCAACTTAAAACCCAAACGTAGAGATATCATATATTCTTACGCTTTCTGTTACAACGGCCAAGACTGTTTTGAACATCATCATGAATCCATTTACTTCCGTCCATTCTATTTGGGAGAAGGAAAAAGAGCAATGGTCACCCGGAAATTGTAAGTTGTAACCAGACATCCACCCAAGAATTATATTTGTAAATATGACTAATTTTATTTTATAAGTGACTAAAAGTAAATGAATATAATTATCTATATCTGGTTAGTATTGTCTCCTGATAATTGAAAGACAAAAATAGGCAACCTGCCCTCAACCCAATTGAATTGTTCCAAAAGTATACACTCCGGGTGGGTATTTTTGGGTTTGGGGCTGAATAATAATAAAAAAAATCTTATATGACTAATCAGGCGAGTGTGGATTAGGAAAATAGTAGTTAACTTTGTCTTACAAATAATTAATAATATAATATAATATAATTATTAAAATATTTAATAATAGTTAATCACTTATAACACAACCATATTTATTCACGTGATTAATCATGTATGTTAGGTGTACAATTTTTGGAAGTACGATAATCAATACACTCGGGAGAATTAAGGTACTTAAAAAAAAAAGGTACACATATTGGCATATTGCCGGCTGGCCACTCAACTCAGGGCAGGGACAATGCTGGTTTTTGTCCAGAATTTTGGAACAAGAGCAGCGATAGGCAGAAATGCAAATTTTTTAATTCTCAGCAGATAAATTTATGATTGAAAAATTGATGAAATATAATAAAACGTTCGATAAATTTCAACACCCCCCGAATTCATGTAATTCAACATTTTGGCCTTCTACTCGTGATAAGCCTCGTTATGCATTATAAATATTATTTAAAATGGATAAATAATTCTAAATAAAAAGATAAAACCCTCCCAACAAAAATAAAGGAAAAAGAATTAAAAGTGGTTTCTTCCATTGGGACGAGTAACCAGATCCAATTTTGGTCTAGTCTACGAGGCATATAACTCTGAGAGATCTGCTTGAAAAGTCTTTCTAAGTATCTCTCTCTTGAGCTTAAGAGCTGCAGTGACTAGGCCAGATTCAGGAGTCCATGGTTCAGAAAGCAACTTAACTTTTGCAGGAATCTCAAATTTCTCCAGACGAGCCGTCTTTGCTTCCTGGAAATGGTTTACGATAGTAAGAAAATAGAATAATGTTACAGCATTTGTTGCAACAATAAAGGCTATGAATACGATGTATGTTGTACTCCGTTAAAATAGTACATACCCGATATCCCTTTTTTTATCAGAGCCCAAAAGAAGAAAAAATAAAATAAAAACACAACTACAAGAAGCAACCTTTATTATTTGTGTTTTGTTATTGAAAAAACCAGTCTAATTGTTAAAATAAAAAAGATAATTTAAATATTTTATACTTTTCACAGGAATAAAAGCTTTTCAAGACATTGAACCAAATTTATCATATTCATGAATTTGTATCTTCTACCATATTAAGGTAATGCTCGTTTTATTAAGTGAAAAATGGAAAACTAGAAAAAAGGCAGGCGAGGGAAAATATGGGATGCGAGGGTGCCAGATAGATGGCCACAAAATCACTTTCAACATTGTTTCATAATTCATAATAAAATGGAAGTTGCCAAAATTTGTTGTACAAAGCAAATATTTCCAACTTTTCCATCTCCTATTGTCCAAGTTCCAACTGCTCAAACAAGCATATTCTAGGACAATATTAGATGAAGAAGTGCTGTTACTCTCAAAGCTGACTCAGTTAACCTTAAGTTTAGATTTTACGGTTGATTTAGACAAATGTACTTTCTAAAACTGAATTTTCTTTCCAAAATATTACCAATAAGTTGTAAAAGAACTTTGATACAAAAGGCATACCTTTACAAGTGATGCATGCACCTCCTTCACAGTTTCTTCTTTGCTGCACAATTCTGAAAGATCAGAATAAGCAATCCCTTGCTTTGAAGCCCATTGCTCCAAAGCAGAATGAGAAACTACAACGAGTGCCACACAGTAGCTATGAAAAGGATCAGCATGCAACATGATATTGTCTACGAAGGGACTGGCAGAAACAGCTGCCTCAACCTGTATTTAATAAAATTATTATTAAATATTAAACGAAGTGCATTCCACAAACCAACATTCATACCTTTCCCAAGGACACATATTCTCCATGCTGTAGTTTAACTATGTCCTTTTTCCTATCAATGATCTCAAGGCAACCATCTTTATGGAATCTCCCTATGTCACCAGTGTAGAACCACCTCATTCCTCTTTCATCAACCTTTATAACAGAAGAAAAGTAGATATATATAAGTTAAAAAAAAAAGAGCAATATTGCCAAGGACTAGGTCTTCTAAAAGCTTAACAGTTACATGAAGTTTCATTAATAGAGAAAGAGAAATATAACAACACCTTGTAAGATTCTTTTGTTTTTTCTTCATTTTTGAAGTATCCAAGAGTGACATTTGGACCACCAATTACAATTTCACCTCGCGCCATTGGTGAGTCACTGGTTGAATATCCACCTTCGGGCCAGTCAATTAGCTGAGGGAAAAAAGGAGCATTTATGTTAGTAAATATTCCTTGAGGTTAAAATGTATGGAGGTGGATTACATCTAATCAATTACTACCTTAATATATGAGCACGGAACAGGTGGCCCAACACGTCCAACAGATGTATCGTCAAAATCAGAGAATGACCCACCAGCACAAGTCTCTGTTAGACCATATCCTTGACCTATTGGAGCACTGAAAATGAAAACCAAATATAAATGTGACAGAAAAAAGATAATACAGGAAATCTGTAAAGCAAAACAGAAAAAGTACATGATAAAGCTAGACAATTCTAGAGCAAATCTAGTATTTTTTATTTTAGAAGGCCAATCTATAGGACTTGAATTTTCCAAGAAAAATAAGCAAACTAACATAAAGTGATGATTATATTTAATATCAACTATCAAGCGGAGTATTTCTTCTTCACAAAGAACTTCTGTAGTGTTTTTTTTATTATTTCTTTAGGAGAATATCTTAGAATGATATTCCTTTATTTACAAAAAAAAGGTTTGAAAATGCAACAATACTGACCCAAGACAAATATTGATGAATCTTTGGGTATCACCAGAAAGGGGAGCACCACCACACAGTATAAACCGAATGCGACCACCCAAAATTGCTTGAACCTTTTTGAACACGAGAAAATTCCATAGAGCTTTTTCCAAGCCCCAGGCACCAAACCAGCAACCATTAATTGCTTGTAATCTTCGTGAATAGGCTAAATGAAACAACTTCTTTGACAATCCTCCCTTTGAATTTACCTGCACGATCAGGGTTTAGTCTTACTACGTTGACTGTATACCTACAACTACAAGGTTTATTCACCAAGCTCACTAACATAGAGACATCAACGCATAATATTGATATGTAGGAGTGTATTCTTCAATTGCATCACAAATCAAATACCTTCTTGAGCACTCCGTCACGTACACGATCAAGAATTGCTGGTACAGCTGCCATCACAGTTGGCATCAGTGCAGTGGAATCCCCCTGTTTCCCCTTTTTTATTTTGTTTGATGTATCAGTTAAAGTCAAAGGAGATCCATATCCTATACAACCTCCAACAGCTGCAATCAAATTCTAAAACAAGTATTTGAGTTTGTCAAAACATCCAACATAAGAAAAATTAAGAAACTAAAACACAATCTAAATTCCCTTTAAACTGAAATATTTATTCAATCCATTCACTGAAGTAGAAACCCATACCTCAGCTACTAATTCAAGGATATGAGCCATCGGTAAGTATGCTAGATAGACATCCTTTGGTCCAAGGTTAGGAACTATTATCATTACAGAAGAGACTGTTGCCAAGACATTGCCATGTGTCATCATCACACCCTGTGAAAAGAAAGAAATTCAAGAAATGATACAACAAAAAAGAGAGGAAGAGAAAAAGGATTACAAAATTAAGTTAAAAAAATGGTCCCTTCTAGATTCTAGACTACTATTTAGGAAATTCAATCCAGTGAAATGATAGAATAGTTGTCATTGGAAGAACAAAATAACTCAAGGACACTTTTCACCTTAGGTAATCCTGTACTTCCACTTGTGTACATTATAACTGCAACATCTGCTGAAAGAGGTAAATCAGCCTCAACAGGATTTTCTCTACCAAGCCTCTCAACATTAGAAAACGTAGTGATTTTCCAGCCATGCTGAGCAGACGAGGCATCAGATGGGATATCATCGTCCATGCATATCACACGTTTCACTGAGTCAAGTTGACCACTAATATTTACTAGTGATTTCAATTCTTTGCGCCCACAAATCACAGTTGTAACCTCTGTCTGGCACAGATTTTGCAAGTTAGCTTACAAAAAAAACAAGAACATGAACTAAGAAACACATCAAATTCAGTAAACCTTTTCAAAGCACATAAACAAAATTCAAAAAGTAAATCTAAATATTGAGAACAATCTACAGCAAAATTAACAAATATATAATGAAACAGAGTTGAATTCTTGACCACAAAATAAACTTTGAATACCAGAGTTGTATGTTGAGAAGTTGAATGACGTTCTACAAACAAGTTGTAAATGAAAAGAAGGGACTGAAGTTAAGAATAAAATCAAGAACTTCATCATGAGAAAAGAACAAATAATTAAGCGTATGTTTGGGGTAACGTTAAAGGGTTATCCAACGTACTTTTGCCAATGCATCCCCTTCGTAACTTCTCCATTTAGATGTGTTGGAACTTGAAATTTGTGCTAGCAATATTTGAACGGTTAAGCAAACATACGCTAATACCTTAGTTTACCTAAATGAAACCCTCCACCCGAAGGTTTTCTGTCCCTATTACTTCTGTTTTAAACAATTGATAGTTTATACAATGTCACCTTAACAATTGCCAAAAGCATTTATTTGGTGTGCATGGTAGGAGAGGAGAACATGCAACATTTTAAGAAGCATGTTATATTGTTATGCTATGACATTTGTTGTGAGACCGGATAGTCTTTGCAGTATTTCTAGTGTTCCACTACTGCTAGTGGTACATTTTAAAAATAAAAAAATCCAAGAGAAATTAAAAGAAAAATATATAACTTTACACTTATAATTCCATCGCCGTCCTTTTTTTTTTCATTTTCTATAATACCATGAGGACGAGTATATCTTATTCCTTGTTTAGAAATTTACAGTTTCTTTTCTCACCGTCAAAAATTTTCATATCACTATACAAAAGAAAAGGTCACAAAGATCTGATTCTACCTCTTAAGACTAAACAAATGAACCACATTATAGCATAATCATAGAAACATAATATATAGCAGTAACACTTCTCAGTCTGTAATGATTAACATAAATAAAGTCATAAACAGAGAACAAACCTCATTCAACGAGTGACACAAAGCTTCCTTTCCCAACGACGAATACATAGTCACAACCGTCACATTCCTCCTGAAGCAACCCTGAAAAAGAAACAAAACCATGAGAAACAAAAAAAATAAAAAATTGTTCGAATCACAAAAGACATACACACCTGCAGTGCAATAAACCATCGTTCTCTGGTGTCAGCGAAGATAGCAACGCGTTCCTCCCGGCGATGGCCGAGCGACGCCAAACCGGACGCGAAACTCGAGACGGATTCGAACACTTTCCCGTAGGTGAGCCACTGGTAGTCCCCGAGGTCAAGCTTCTCGAAGGTTCTACCGTCGGGAGAGGTCTCCATCTCACGCGCGACCAGAGCGCGCGTGCCGAGCAGAACGCGCTCCTGGTGCTCCCTGCATGCGCGCTCAAAGAGCTCCGCGAGCGTTGTGACGCCCTCCCACGCGGAGCTGAGCGGTGAATCGAAGCGGTGATTGCGCAGCGCGAGGCCGGGCTCGCCGCCGGCTTCGGCGGGGATGCCACGGCGCTTGTTGGAGCTGCGGCTGCGGTAGAGAAGGACGAGGAGCGGAACCACGAGGCCGATAATGTAGGCGTTCATATTGCTGATCCAACGGTCGCAGAACAATTCGGAGGAAATGTGATGTTGTTTTGGTGGTGGCGATCGAAGGAGACGGTGGTTTCAGAAGAACGATGAGCGGTTAATGAGTTTGCATTGGGATCATAGGAATGAGGAATTTGAAGAATGGACGTGGGAAGTGCTGTGAATGTGATGGCTAGTTGCTACTACACTGAGGCGGAGAGTACAAAGGGAGATCAGGTTTGGAATTTCACACTGCTTGTATTTATTTTAGTAATTAGTATTATCTTTTTTTCACAATCAATAAAAAAAATTAAAAATATTACTTCTTTGAAATACTACATGCAATAAATGTCCAACCAATAAATTGTTCATGCATTATGTACGTGTTCTTAATTTAAGTGAAATTTAAAATCAAATTTTTTTATTATTAAATAATACAAGTAGTAAATTTAAGTAGTATATATTAATTAAAAAGTAGTATGTAATTAAATTTTTTTTATTTTTAATAAAGAATATTTTATTTTATGGAGTAAAAATAAATAATAATATTATATTTTTTTAAGAAATTGGTGAAAATAACTCATGTGAATTCTAACAAGTCAATTTTTTTATCTATTAATTTGACGTAGTGAGTTAAGTTTTAAAAGTCTGAATTGGAATTAATCAAAAGTGTTTGAAAGCGAAAACAAATTATAAAAAAAAAAAATTAATTTGCTTTGGTTTTATTTTTCTAAATATCATGATTTTTGTATCTAGTCTCTCATTTTAAAAAATGATAATATAATCTAAATAGGTTGTTAACTTTTGATGAAAGTCTTTCTCATACGTGCAGCAGTTTTAGTTAAACATAGACAAACACGCTTAAAGGATGTAACTACTGATAGAAAAACCACTAATATATGATTATCGTTGAAGAAAATATTGGATGCAAAAGAGTTTCTAAAAGCGTGTAAGACCGTGTCGCCTTCCACCATAATCATGTGAGAAAATTAGATATGTACTTATACCAAATTTAGCAAAAGTGGCATTGACAATTAATGAGCAACTATTATAATCCTTAACTTGGATTGGATTTTAAAATTAAATTAATTATTTTGTTGGTCTTCCATTCCCAGTTTTCTATTATATTCATATTTTTCATATTACTTTTACATCTTTCCCTCACTTCTATTTTCTAAAATAATTTTTTGAAAAATATTTTATAAAATAGTCTTAAAAACTAAAAAAATAAGAATAATCAAACACTCCTGCATTGTGGAAAAGATTACTATCTTAAAACAATTGTGGACAAAATTTCCGCTTTTTAGTATACAATCAAGCTGGTAAATAATGTAGCCAATATAAAACAATTTATTTCACTGATAAAAAAACAATTTATTTATTCATCCATTGAATCAAGAAACTTGATTATCCCAAACTTACTTTTTTTTTTCAGGTGAGTGTGCATGTATTCTGGAAATTGAGTTTATAAACAAATTCCTAAAGGGGAACTGATTTTTCTAACTTTCAGTTTTTAAATTTTATTTACACCTGTTTTTTGCAAACAAAGAATTTATTTTCTTTGGGTCAACAAGCAAACTCTAAATTGAAAACCAGCCCTTTGTTTTTTGCTTTAGAAGCTGGTGGTGGGCCTCAGAAAATACTTGGGTTGTCTTGTGCGCGACCCAGGTGTAATTCTCATTCACGTGTTGTTGTTTCCCTTCCAATACCAAAATTAAAGACAAAAGAAAGAAACCTGATAGTTGATGAATGATCATGGAAATGGATGAGACATGTCCAGACTCACCTTGTGTCTGTGTGTGCTGGGGGGCTTCATGCCCGTGTGTTAAGTTTTTGCTGAGATGTAAATTAAAGAAATAGAAGAAACAGAAATTAAAAAAAAATCATAATATATATATATATATATATATATATATATAATAAAGTGATAACTTCTGTTGCTTTGATTGTATGTTGAAATAACAAATAAAATTTTATAATATAATAAAGAAATTTCTACACAGGCTAATTATAATAAATATCTCACTTTTCCTCGCAGATTTATTTCTAATCTGAAAAGGATATTTGAAGGTGAGTCCTACCAATAGATACTCTTTCTTCCCTGTTCTAAACAAAAGAAGATACTTTGTGAATAATAATAAAAAAAACTCTAAAATTAGGTATTCTTCCTTCCTATTATCTTTCTTTCCAAATTTCATCCCACCAAAAGAACCTAAAAACATGGGATGTAATTTTGAACTTTTCCTATGAAAAACAAACGAATCAAACTTCAAATTAGTCTAATATAATCGAGTGAGATAGAATAATTCATTTTTTATTGAACCCCTTTTTTTTCTTCTGAGTTAAATTTTTTTAGAGAGAGACTTTAACTCATTACTTTAGCAACTAAGCTCGTGGAAATTTTTCTACCACTAAAATAAATAGATAAAAAACTTAAAAGGAATTGAATAAAATTATAAATAAAATAAATTTCAATAATAATCATAAAATATATTTCATCCGTCATAAAATAAATGTTATACTTGAAAAACAATTGTCCCAAAACGAGTGTTATGATAATTTTTTAATATAGTATTAATTGTTTTTTAATAATAATCCTAAAAATGTTATTTTAACTTTTCAATATAATATTAATAAAGTATGTTTTATAAAATTATTATTCTTTTAATTATTTATTACTTTTCTTTCTCTGTGTAAAACAATTGAATACTCATCATTATTATCATATAGGGGGGAGCTGGGATATTCACAAAAAATAGGGGGGGAGCTGGGATGGTTGAAGAAATTAGTTTCTCAACAAATAATGTCGGGATACTCTAAGAAACCCAACAAATAAAAAAAAAAGAATTGAAGTGAATTAGTTTATTAATAGGGATAGTGCTAAATTATCAGGCATAGTTTAAGATTCTATGAGCATATAGTATATTGTCAAGTCATTTTTCTTTTGGTTTAAATTTTTTTTTTTGGTTCATGCAGTTTAGCATTTTTTTTCACTTTGATTTTTGTAAAATTTTATTTTTTATTTTAGTTCTTATAAAATATGTTTATCTTTTTTGTCCTTAATATATTTTATGTAGTGCTTTAAACGGTGAAAAAATATTATCTAAAACGTGTTAAGAATGAAAAGCAAAACAAACATATTTTATAAAAATTAAAATGAGAAAAAAATTACAAGAAAATAAAAAAATGCTAAATTGCAAGAATGGAAAAAGGTATTTAAATATTTTCTTTTCTAAATATAGCAATTGTCAGCCTTAGTTTAAGGTTCTATATAGGTATACCAACAAAATTACAGCAATTATAAACAAATGATAATTTTTATTCTTCATCCCATTTAACCTAGTCGACTAAATAATTTTGTCAGTCAAAAGAGCCTGTCATTCAAATGTGAAATATATTTGAAAAAGGTTGCATGTCTCTGAGTGAAAATGTACTGATATTAACGTATGGTTCATAAAATAAATTATACTTGCCTCTCAAGCTTTAGTGCATTACAAGTGAGTCTACAGCAACGATTATTATAACTTTTTTTTTTCGGGGGTTGGGTGGAAGAACTTACTGTTTCAATCAAGAAATAAGAAAATACCATACCTGTTAGTATGATTAAAAAGAAGAAAGAAACAATGACACCGATTACCAAATATAAAATGTGGTAAAGCAATGCACCAAAAAAACAGAGTAATAAAATGATCATATGATGGGTTGGTATGGTGATAAAATACTTAAGCAACATGCTATGCCTATCGGTAAGGATGGTTGTACTTCAGCAGGCTCATGGTGAGAACCGTATGTAACCGTGATTGAGAAGTTAAAATTAAATAAAGCTGTGCTTACGAATTTAACAATCGGTTTGATTTAGTATGTGTTTCTTCATGGTTGATTGGCCACCTTGTTTTCACTCAAGTCTGCAACTTGAATGCCAAATTATACCTCTTGCAAGGTTTGATATCATAAGACGATCTAACAACATATTCTATTTATGTGTATAATATAATTTGGAATAATAAAAGCTGACAAAAAAATTTAGTATTGTCTCCGTAATTCTCAAATGTTCGTTATGATAATTTTCTCAATTTCTATTTGATTTGGAGTGCTACTTGTTTATCCTTCACACCCTTTGGGTCATCGAGTTATTAGTAAATTAGATTTTTGGGCTGATGTATGTTTTTATTGACCAATTTGGACCTAAGACATTGGTCCAGAACATATAATTTTAAAATCTATAAAAAAATATATGAATTATTTAATTATGTAATCATTGAGTAAGTTTCAAAATATGGTACAAAATAAAAGGTTACAATTTAATAGTTAAATTGATAAACAAAAATACATACTATACACACAAGTAATTAATTGAATAGTGCAAGATTTTTATTAAATAATTTTATATTAAAAAATGTATGTAGAGATTAAAAGTTGCTATCACTGATCAAATTCTTAAAATTTTAAATCATGCCTTGTGTCAATTGGAAAATTTGACAAAAATTAACAAAATTGTTTCACATTTCTTAATAAATTTCAAATTCTTTAAGATAAATAATCTAAGGTATAGTATTCAATATCTTTTGAGGTTTTGGTGTGTTTATCAACCGAAAAAATAACATTTAATGGTAAGCTATAATCTATACTTACAAAATTTTGTTATTTCTTTGAGCTTTTCCCATCCCATGTATAATTTCTCGTTCCAGTAGCTGACTTGCATCACCAGGCAATTGCAGAGTGGTCACAGTATGAAATAGAGATAAAGTGAGTTAATCAAATTAAATTAACGGTAGTTTTCTGTAGTCTCCTAAATTTCGCAGTCACTATTATACCCTTTATTGGTGCAAAAAACAGAACCAACTTGTCCATCATGCTTAACACCACAAATTAAATCAATTGCCACTGGGAGAAAAGGATACAGGCTAGGTTGGTTGAATTGATGTAAGTTCCTGTTAAGATTTTAGCATGTATTGGTCTTGAAAAGGGCATCATTTTATTTTCTTAATCTTTTTGAAAAAATGTAAATTATATTAAATGTGAAATGATATAACAATAAACAGGACATATCCTGCCGTTAGAGAAAAACAAAAATCTTCTTAATACAAGAAGACCTAGATCAAGATGTTAAAACAAATGCAACAGGTGCGTTTGTCTATGCATAAGAAATTTAATCTTACTAATAACTTTTATTACAAAAAATTGATAATCTTCAAAAATCAGTTTGTTCCTAGACAGCCAAATACAGTAGATTATAATTGCTATAGTTAGGCAACGAAATTTTCCGTAAACATTTGATTTCGATCTGTCCCTAATTAAAGAGTGATGCTAATAATAGTTATACGACACTAATTACAATTAATTGACGCTCGGCCATATTTTTCAATTTTCATACCCAAAAAAATCACAAGATATCTCATAGGTACTAGGTAGCATAGACGAATCACATGGAATATTTCACAATTGTGAAAAGTTCCTATTGATGTGCCTTACTTTGCCAAACTTGGGCAGCCACATTTATTACTCAATTTTTTTTTCAATAAGATCGTGAATTCGTGATACGTCCGATTAGTCTAGCCACATATTTAATAAAAGTTAAATTAATTAAATGTTAAATAGGGACTGAATCATTTACTCGTTTAGCCCATATGTGATTTTGATGAGTTATTGAACACTTGTACTCATGTCATGTTCATGTGAACTATGGTGAGTTTTGTAGACCTTGTCATGTAATTTCTAAGATGATAAGTTTAACAAATACAAAGACATTCTCCTCTTGTACATTTTGTAATTGTCCATTGAGATCACCATGCGAATTCATTTTCCTTTTTTTTTTTTTTCCCTATAACTCAATCTTTACATAACTCTTGTAGTACATGTCATATTTCAAGATTAAAGATTTTTTTAATCAAATTTTTAGCACATGTAGCAATAGAATATATTTGACTGCTGTGTCAAATACAAGGGGAACGGCCGTTGACGCAGACCCTCCGAACCGTTTTAGAAGCAGTGCTATGAATCCAGCTGCAGGCAAGGAAGTAGCAAAAACAAACTAGTGCTTAATTTTGTCCTTTTATTTTTTTTATTTGGAAAAAATGTAAATTATATTAAACCCAAAATGATACAATAATAAACGCGATATACCCGCAGTTAAAAAAAATCAAAAGTTTTCATTATACAGGAAGACCTATATCAAGATGGTAAAATAAATGCAATAGGTGCATTTATCAATACTTATAAGAAACTTAATCTTACTAATAATCTCTATTAAAAAAATTGATAATCTTCAAAAATTAACTTGTTCCTAGATATCCAGATTTAGACCTTTTACTTTTCTAGGAGGTTTGGGGGATATACATTTGGCTTATGCTGACTTCGTAAACTCCACCGAACAAAAAGTATACAACAAATATCGTGGAACTATGCTACGGCTAATTTGAAGGCATATGATTCAATGGAGGAGGTGTATCTTGTCACTTTTGGTAGCACAAAACGAGAGCAACCCAATTTTCCATAAATATATTATTATGTTCATAATTAATAAATTGTTATAACATTTTTTATAATTTGATTGTTACTTTTCTATTATATCACTCATCTTTTTCTATAATTTATCAGTTACCGTTTTGTAAGGATATCTTGATTGCTGTTTATGAAGTGTTTTTATAGTATAAAGAGAAAATTAAACCACCCCACAACAACTAAAATCCTCTAGGGGAAAATACATGATACTCATGGACTTAGAAAGATATTGAAATAAAAGATGGAAGAAAACTAAAGACATGAAAATAATTCTGTGTAGACAGCTCAAACTTTGCTGGCTAATCAGCTAATTAGTTAGCTTCCCATGTAGTGTGGGTGAAAGAGACCTAAAAATATCTACCAAATGCATCAATTTTTTACTGCTAACAGGAGGAAGTACATTTGATTTGATGTTTTGACAATTATCGTACGTGTAGTTTTTATGCGTGTATTTATAATAATAATTTTGCGTCCAATTAACTAGGGAAGGTCCTTCTGGTGGTAACTCTGTGTTGCTGCCACTTGTCAGTACTCTGTACACTTTCATTTATTTTCTTAAAAGTACGTTTATGGGTAATATTTTTAGCAATATTCTTAGTTGTAATTTATTATGTTAAAAAATTAATAAATTACAACTTTCATATATTACCCATATAATCACTCACGTGTCATATCAGTCGATATGATATAATTTCAACAACTTGTATGAAAGAGATGACATCTGGGTACTGATAAATTGAAAAGTTACCTTAATTACGAAAGAGGCTTTGGATCTCTAATCTAAACTACCCTTCCGAGATCCCTCCTATCATGCTTTTACTGTCAGTTCTCAAATCCCTATTGTCCGGTAGTTGGGTTGCCGTGTGAATATTTTGAATTGAAAAATATTAAACATTTTAAATATTTTAAGACATTAAATATATATAATATATATTTATTTTAATTTAATATTTTCTTCATAAAATATAAAAAATTAAATGTGAGAAAGATTTAGCATTATTCAAAAAGATTAATACACATTTCTAAAAATGACAAGTACGTATAAAGTATAATTCATATTTATTTTATTAGTTTCGGTAACATATTTTTTAAAAGCATTATTAAACATGAAAGTAAAATGTAAAATGTAAAATGTTAGTAAAATTTATTGTTTTATTTGTTTTATAGCCTGTAATAAAAAAAATTGTTAACGCATAAATTTCAATTTTAGGAAATATAGTATAACTTGTTCCGGAGATGGAAAATAACATTGTAATTATAGTAAAAAAAATAAAAGACGGTGTTTTCTGTTATTATCCCTGCTGGATTTTAAATTTTTTTGGGCTGGTTTAACTCCTTTTATATCACATTAAAAAAAAATTAAAGAACAATATTACAAAGATATAACTTTTCTACCAAGGATAACATAATTTAATTCTTTAAACATATAAAGAGAGGTTTATTATCATTACCTGCTTATAGAAAATTTTTATAATAAGAAGCTAAAAGCAAAATTCACTTTAATAATGTTTTGTCTTGAGATTAATTTCATAACTTTTGATTATGAGATAACTTTTTTTTTTTAAAAAAATAATATATATTTTTTCTAAACAGAATATTATGGGAATATGATATGAATCATATAATTTATTCTTAAAATATATCAAATTATTATTTTTCTTTAAAATAATTACAAATGCTTTAGATTCTCATCGAAGGAGTTCATGATACATGTGGATAAAGATAGACTTTGAGTATTTAATTAACTAAATAAATTAAGTATATTTTTTAGCAGTCTTTTTACATGATTGGTATATATAAAAGAGTAAATTACACTTTCTTAAAAAAAAAGAGTAAATTACACTTTCTTAAAAAAAAGTAAATTACACCAATACATATTAAGACTTTTTGAGATTATGCATGACCTCATGACTTTTTAATATTTACAACAATTCCCTTCTAGAGACGTATAGTGTTGTGTGTTGTTTATTATGTAACATAGGCTGTCACTATGACACTATATAGAGAGAGAGAGGAAAGTTGGTATAATGTGTTTCATGAGTGGGTATTAATATAAGCTAGTTTGATTGAAATTGAATTTGAATATCTTGAATAATATTTTAAATTTGATTCTTATAGATATAAAAGATGTAATCAAAAAGAAAAAAGTTCATTGAAGGTGGTATGACAAAGTCTTTCTAGAAAGTAAATACTATTCAGAGAAAAAAAAACATATTTTGTGAACTTTTTAAAAGGTTAGAGAAATTTCGTGAAATCTCATGAAATGCTGGTGTAATTTATTATAAAGATGTAACTTATTTTAATTAAAACTAAATTAACGTTATCAAGAATTTATTAAAATAAATTAAATTCATAGAATATTATCTATATCTAAATATTAAATATTTGTTTGTTTTAAGTCAATTTTGCATTTCGAGACATGTTCATCGTAATTCTACAAACACAAAGTTTTGATGCCAAACGTAATTCAACGGATTCTCAAACAGTCTAAAAATATGTTTGGATATCCGTTAAAAGTTAGTTCAACGAAAAAAAACATATTTCCTAGACATTAACTTAGAAGTAACAGAACGTTTTTACAAGCACGCACTAAACAGTTGATGAAACCTTATAAATTTATTAATCTCAGCATGAAGTAGCATATATTGTAATTGTCAGCTTGGTTATACGTTAAAGAAAGAAAACGAGTATCACCGTGAAGCATTTTTTGAAGTAACATCTGCGTCCGTTTTTTTAAATTTAACGTAATTTTATAGTTAAGTAAACGGGGGTCAATCAAATTCAATTCAAGCATATGTTTGGACAGACTGTAAATGCATAAAATTACGATTTGATTTGTGAAGAATATATAAAAATTGCATCTGCTAGTTCTGATCATGAGAAAGATGCGCATAACAATTCATTCAAACACATGACTAAATATTACTATCAATAAAAAAAATAATTGTCTACGCGATCTCAATGGTGAAGTTTGTTTTTTAATTTTTCTGTTAGAAAAAAGTTTGTTTTTTTTTGTCAGATTTGAAGTTCAATTTTTGCCGCAAAATATTTTTTCTTAAGGAATATAAGTACAGATATAAAATAATCGAAAAACGAAAAACAATAACCCATCCCAGGCAAGTATATACATCGTAATTTGGATGGAAGAGTAAATGCCAACTTTTTTTATATGATATTAGAACCTTGCTTCAGTAGAAGTTAGTTTCACTGTTCCCGACAAGAATATTAACCAAACATGCCGTAGCATTTTTCCACAATAAATCGATCCGGTTGTAATTTGCGATTACATTGTTTCCTTATAATTTCTAAATTACATCCTTCTAATGTATTTAGTGTCATGTATAGTTATTTATAAGTTAATTTATTTTTTAACGATTATAGTTATTTATGCCTAAAAATTAATGTGTATTTTAATCCAGTTTATTTTAATATAAAAGACTTTTTTCAGAGATAATTTTTCTCCTCCTAATGTATTTAGTGTCATGTATAGTTAATTTTAAATTTCTAATATTAACTTTAAATAATAGAGAATGAAACAAAAAATATTTAGGGTCATATTTTTTTTATAAATTACATATATTGATACAGATAATCTTACTCAGGTCAAATAAAATTATTATAACTAACAAAATTCTCTTTTTAAATATTTATGTAACAATTACATTTATAAATTGAAAAAACATCTAAAATTAATTATTAATGAAGCTTACATTTTTAGATAGAGAGAGAATATACTTGAAAAGGCATATCATAATCGCCATTTTCGTTGAGGTTTTCTTATCTTAAGATTGATTAAAATATAGCACATTCTATATTGATTTTTTATTATTAATAATTTAATAGTACCATTACCCTTTTTTGAACATAACAGCATTAATATTATTAATTTAAATATAATTTAACAATAAGATAATATTGATTTTATGTTATAAAAGATAAGTCACTTTTAATAATTACAAATCCAAACATGATTTTATTTAAGAATCTAGATTATAGACTGTAAATTAATTATTCCATATTTTAAATAAAGCACTATCTAATTTAGTTATGATTCAGTCACACAATTTATTAATTTAATTAATTAATTAATAAAAACAACACGTAGAATAATATTTAAAACATTAATATCGCCAACTCGTTCATTAATGTAACACAATACAGGGAAACAATTAATTAAGAATATCCGACAAGATTTTGTTAACAGTTAACTTTAAGACAATAATTGATGGATTAAGGTTAAAGATATTTTTTAAAAAACATAACATTCAATGTTATAAACACATTTTTAACATAACTAATAAATTTCTTCATATAATACTGACAAAAAAAGAAAAAAAATACATAATGTTCAACGATTGATTAAAATTAATTAGTTTGTACATAAGTTAAAATAATTTTCAAAGAAACTAACAATAAATTAGCTTATACATAAATGTGAAAAGATTATTTTATTTTACTTGCTTATAAATATTTGTGGAAAATTTAATTTCAACAGAGCTTGTATTTTTTAGAATAAAATATTATTGTCCATCATTATTTTTATAGGTAGGAATTAAACATAATATAAAAAAAATTAACACTCACGTTTTAGTTAAAGTAACACTTTAAAACATTGATTAATAAATAATAATAATCTGAATGAAACTTGCAATTTGCATCCAAACAAGGAATTGAATTAATTAGTACTGCAGTAATTACTTATTTAGAAAGTAGTATTGAAAAAGTGGGGGAATGTTGATGGAGAGGCAGATCTTGAATTGTGACCGAATTGACCCCGAAGCTGGGAGGTGGGAATAGCGTGGGACCGACGAAGCAAAGCAGATAGAAACATAAAATTTCCATGGCGTGACGGGGGAGAGAGCCAAATCGAACTGAAACGTTTCGAAATTCATTTTTTTTTTCTAACATACTTAAAGAGAGAGAGAGAGAGAGAGAGAGGGGAGGGTTGCAAATTCCATGAGAGCAGAAGAGGTGCCTCTTACTCGTCTCGTCTTTCACCGTTACGAGTGAGTTCGACCCCTCCTCTTGCTCTTCCTTCTCTTCTCTTCTCTTCTCTTCTCATATCAAAGCAATAACCCTAGAACATGGAAGAGAGCTTCGTTTTCCAGTGGAGCGTCATCAGATCTCTCTTGTCCATCCTTCAGTGGTGGGCGTTCAATGTCACCGTCATCATCGTCAACAAGTGGATCTTCCAGGTTCCTGTTTTCTCTTTCTCCTTCTCCTCCTCCTCCTTCTATTTTCAATTTCGAAATAATCACCAATTCGCCTTTTGTTTTCTAATTCGCGAGATTTGTTTTTCTGTTTACGTTGATAATTTGTGTGATGTCGTGGGTTTTGTTAGATTCCGCCGTTACTATGCTCGACACTGATGCTTCGTGTGTAATGAAATAGTCCGAGTGTGGTTTCAGAATACAACTGCCGTGGATTACTGTTTTTTTTGGAGTATTTGTGTTGATTGCTATTTTCGGCGTTGCGTTTTGATTTGTAGAATTTTGGTTGTTTGACGAAACCTTTATTGTGCGTTTCGATCGAGTTGTTTTGTGTTTGAAATGGCGTGTGAAATTGATGATGAAAGTGATTCTTCTCTCAAAATTAATCAAAAATCAAACGTGATTCCATTCCCAGCCGGTTCACTGGGCTAGGTTGCAATTCCAAATTCGTGTTTCGTTACTGATCTGCGTACTCTCAGTTACTTCTAACACGCACGTTGTAGGTTTCTCTTAAATTCTCAAGTTATTGGTCTGGATTTGATTTTCTCTTTGGCCGAGATTTAAATCCATATGTTCTTATTTTTCGTGCATTTGAGCTGAATTGCTTGTTAACCATTGCAAAATCCTTCTGTGTTTAAATCTTGGATTGTGTTGTATGAATTTAAACAGCTGAACTAAAACGTGTAAAATCTTATAACTCTCATTTAACTTTCCTACTGTATAACATATCTTAGTTGATTTTAAAATGAATTAAAATTAATCGTAACAGGTGGTAGGTGATTAATTTGTGAACAGTATTTGTGGCTCTAAAGCTTCTAGAAGTGTATCTTTTTTTTTTCCCATGGAGATCGGGCTTTCTCCTGGTGTATATATTGTACAAGATTCAATTATGTTTTTTGCTGGTCAGAAAAGGTGTGATGGTTTTCTTAGGTTTTATCCCTGGTTCTCAGAACTCCATTTGGAAGGGAGTAATTTTTAAATATTCATTTCATGATGAGTGATGACATTGATGTGTAGATTTTTTTTTTTCTTTTTTATGTGGAGTAAATGATTGTGATCTCCAGATTGTTTAGATCTTCTATGTTTGTGTTCCATCTATAATGAAGAAAATATCTGACAATCTTTACAACTTATTGCACAATCCATATCTGTGTATTTAGCATTCATTCTTACTCACCTTTGTTACTCAATCATCAATTCATCATATTATAAACTTGTATGGATTATATAGCAAACACTAACATTTTTTTTTTTGTTACAGAAATTGGATTTCAAGTTTCCCCTATCAGTTTCCTGTGTCCACTTTATCTGTTCATCCATTGGAGCTTATGTGGTAATTAAGTTGCTGAAGCTTAAACCACTGATAACTGTTGACCCTGAAGATCGCTGGAGAAGAATCTTTCCAATGTCATTTGTGTTCTGTATTAACATAGTTCTGGGGAATGTGAGCCTACGATACATTCCAGTTTCTTTTATGCAGACAATAAAATCATTCACACCTGCCACCACAGGTAGGTTTATTAATCGGTGTTAACATTTCTGCCACATATTTGCTACCTGCTTTATATTGAGACTTGAGGATATTTACATCTGATATTGGTGAACTGGCACAGTTGTTTTGCAATGGCTAGTGTGGAGGAAGTATTTTGACTGGCGTATTTGGGCTTCTCTTGTACCTATTGTTGGAGGGATTCTTCTCACATCTGTAACAGAGCTTAGTTTTAATATGTTTGGATTCTGTGCTGCCTTATTTGGCTGTTTGGCTACATCTACAAAGACTATTCTTGCAGAATCTCTTCTGCATGGATACAAATTTGACAGGTACCATCTTTTTTTATGGTTCCATTCCCTTTGTTGTTATTATCTTTGTATTTCTTTTTTTCCTTTCTCCATTTTTTCGTCTTTCTGGACTTCCCAGTAGACTTTCCACTTCCTAGTTATTTCCATGCCTGTAATACCTATTTGTTGTGGAACATAAGTTTTATCTCATTCATTGCAGTTTTTATTAACTTTTTCTCCAATGTAGAGCTAGAAAGTATTCTGTAATTGAGCTTCCAAAAGAAGCAATTATATATAGAGTATGAAAATCTTCATTGTTGTAGGCTTTTAGCTAAGCGGTATGCCTTAGCATGTATGGAAGCATTTCTGACCAGTATCCATTATGACACCAAGTTTACAACGATGTTTCTTGAGTTACTTTGTATTTGTTTGCTTCAAAAGAAACAGAAAAATGTTGTCACTGGCAAACTGGTGATATTTTATTTTTTGGGGTATTTGAAAGTTTAGAGGCTTTAAGTGCTTTCTTTCTAGTTTAAGAGATGGAAATGCCTAATCAAGTGGCCAAGAATCATCGATTTCGGAGGGAAAATGAATTTAGGAAGGATCCGATCCCAAGTGACATTGAATCAGTTGGGGGTATAAGCGCTGCTATTTCAGCAGTTGGTGTTGGAGGACTGAATGCCAGTCGAAAGGCGCATCTATGACTTAATACCTATTCATATTCCAAGGTTGGGGGCATGCCTCAAGACTCTGTAAGGGCTTTACAGTGGTACTTGTAGGTGACCTACTGATGAAAGTGTGCACCAACAGGAATAGCACCCAATACGTTTTTTTTTTGTCAATGTCATTTGATCTTGTTATTCCTTGTATCTTGGCTATGCTATACTTTGTTCTACTGGGTTCTTGTCTTGGTTTCTCTGAATTGCTTTGCCATGACTTTTATGCAGTACACATGCTAACTTTTATTTTCATGTATCTCAGCATAAACACAGTTTATTACATGGCACCTTTTGCAACCATGATCTTGGCGGTTCCTGCCATGTTACTTGAAGGCAATGGAATCCTTGAATGGTTAAATACTCATCCATATCCTTGGTCGGCTCTCATCATTATTTTTAGCTCCGGGGTGTTGGCTTTCTGTCTTAACTTCTCCATTTTTTATGTGATTCACTCCACCACTGCTGTAACATTTAATGTTGCCGGAAATCTTAAGGTGAGAACTACCCTGCATAGTGCTTCAACCATCATGAAAGGCAATTGGTTCAATTATTGTATTTTTAGAAACTGCCCATTTTTTTTCCTACAAGAGATGCCTTTCTCCCCTCTTGCATTTTGTTTCATCTTGATTTAACACTTGCTTTCTAGTTTCATTGAATTTATTTATTAATATTCATTCTTCGACTTTGCATATTAGTCACCAATGGCCTGTTTGTGTTGTTAGGGTGGCATAGTTGGTTTTGTTAATGGTGAAACAGAACTATGATATATTAAATCATACTCCCTCAATTTCATTTTATTTGTGACTTTTGGAATATTTTTGTGTCTCAATTTTTTTTATCACTTGGAATATAAAAAAAGTATTAATTACTTTTTTTCAATAATACCCTTATTTATTGATATTTTTTCACCTACAATAACACTCATTAGTTCTTTTCACTGTCTATAATGAATAACAGCATTTTAGTTAAACAACATTGTTTTGTTATGGTGATTGATATAATGAATCATTTTCTTAGGATGTACTTATGCATTAAGACAAACAAAATGAGACGGAAGAATGAATTAATCAGAATCATATTTTTTGTGCAGGTTGCAGTTGCCGTCCTTGTTTCTTGGCTGATATTTAGGAACCCAATTTCGTATTTAAATTCTGTTGGATGTGCCGTGACTCTTGTGGGATGTACATTCTATGGTTATGTGAGGCACAAACTCTCCCAACAGCCACAAATCCCAGGAACTCCTCGGACACCCAGGACTCCCAGGACCCCTCGTAGTAAAATGGAGTTGCTTCCTCTTGTAAATGATAAATTAGAAGATAAGGTCTAGTTCATTTAGCTACATGAGGTTTTAAGCCTTTTGAAGGCAGTAATAGCGATAGGTACAAATACATTAAAATAACTTCGGTTATTTATTGTTAGATTACCCCCGAAATCTTTAATACAAGTTTTTTTTTTGTTAATTCTCTTTTTCTATTTATCCCCTCTAGCGTAGAGTGCTTTTTTGTCTCCATTTGGCTTTCTATATTCCCCGTTTGATTGTATGCACTGTAAACACGGACGATTATTGTTAATTTATTGTTATTTTTGAAAGTGCAAAACGAATTCCTATAACAATAATTTTGACAGATTAACGTTTATTGACAAAATTGTCTGTTCCTATTTAAACGCGAACAGTTGGTGGAATTGTCTACTAGTGATTCGACTGCATGTAATTTTACAATACAGGGAGATTTTAACGTTATGCTGGAAATTAATGCTCACTGACAATGACTTTTTACTAGCTCTATAACAGAACCTACTAATGAAAGAAATGATGTATTGTTCACAAGCATGGACAATTTGATTATTTTACTCATAGTGACATTAGTACACGATATAGTTAGAACTAGTTACAGAGTGATATAGATTATAGATGACGATGCAAATACTAAGGTTAGTTTTACCATTTCCCCATTTATCCCTTCGAAGGTCTAAACTAGCAGCAACTAAACTTTTCAATCTAAGCCAAAAGCCAGAAGTTCTTCTGCCACCTAGTGCTGATAAGGTATCCATTCGTGCCCTGGCTTCTCTTCCTCACTCCAATTGTCAAGCACTCTGCTTTATTGATGCAGAACTCCACAAACTCCTCTGTACTACTGCTTCCGTTGCTTCCACAAAGACTGCAAAAATAGTGATTAACTTGTTAAATTGCAGACACTGAATCGCTTAAAAACTGAAATAGAGAAACAAGAAATTTTAAAAATTGATATCAGAGGTTGAAGGTTGCTGATTGCAGTTGTGTATAGATGACATGAAACTCACCAGCTAAAAAGAGAAGATGGCTTCTTTTGGCCCAGTACCAGGACAGAGACCTCCAGCTTCTTTACTTGGCTCATTACAGTTGCCAGTTTTGGCCCTTGGATTACGAGCGCTTCCACTTCCACCTATGTCAGACCATATAACCTTATCAGTAACTCTCTTTTTTCAGAACAGCATAGGAAGAACCGTGAAAAGAAAAGGCTGAAGCATCTGAATAGCTCTCATGATTTCTCTCTGAAAAGTGAGAATGAAAGGGGGACTAATGCAAGAAGCCAAGACCGTTTGCCATCCAAAGAAAAAAAAAAGCTGGAAAAGAATTAATAGCAAAAGAAACATTGTTAAAAGTAAAAAAAAAAAAAAAAAAAAAAGAAGGAGAGAGAGAGAGAGAGAGAGAAAGGGAATGGGAATGGATTTCCTACTCCAGTATTATTGAACATCATTGTAAAATCATAGAACTGTTTGAATCAAGATCTACCAAGCACAACGACTACATCATTGCATGAAAGGAAAGTGTAAGAAACACATGAATATCCTTGGCGCAAACATAACCAACTTACCCCTGGCTTGCAATCTTTGCAAAGAGACCCAAGATAATTAACAAGATAAGTGGAGCAAGAAGATTCAGGAGCCTTGTGAGGAGGCACAACGTGAAGCAGAGTCAAGGAATCACCCTTGTTAGCAACATGAGTGAGTGCCCATAACATTGCATGCTTGGAATGCGAAGTGTCATCAACCACCACCATCACCCTCTTCCTCCCCACATTCCCCTGCATCATGTTAAACCCTTCCATTAGATTCACACTTGTCTCACACCCTCCAAAGCTCACTCCCCAATCACCACCACTACTATTATATCTTCTCTCTTTCCAAGCCTCCTTTTTTGCACTTAACTGCCTCAAAAACGAAGCCGAAGAAGAAGAACTGAGCATTGAACAATGAACACTAGATTTATCCAACCACAACACAAGTGTACTATTATTATTACTAGAAAAAGTGGGGTGTAGGGTGCTAGAGTGTAGCAGAGGTTTTGTTTGACAGATTACTATAGCTAGGAAAACACACCTGCTAGTTCCTAGAGAGAGAGAGAAGAGAGAGAGGGTGATGTGTGGGGGGATACGTGATGCAAAATTTGCGAAGTTGGGGGCTTTTATTATTTTTTTGCAAAGATTAAAGTGCCACGGGAATCTGTGGTCTGTTTTGTGCATGATGCAAAAATAGGATCTTTTGTGAAATCTTTCTCATCTATTCCAGAATCTTTTGTACCATTGTAGTAATGCTTGTTTTGTCATGATAAATTGAATCGTTAAGTATTGTCTACGTAATAATAATACTAAAGAACATATTACCCATAACATATGATGGGTTGCCTCATGCCACATGATGTAAAGTGGTCCATCAAAAGACTTATCCTCAGCTCTCAATTCTATTAGTCAGTATATATAGATAGAATCGAGATTTTGGAGGCAAATTCTTGGATCTAAAATGCAATGTTTGCAACTTCACATACATATTGATACTGTATTGTAATCTTATTGTGAAAGAACTTTGATGCATAAAAAAATGTTTGTATATGGTTTTAAAACTTAATTATGATTAAGTTAATGAACAGTGCATCGAAGAATTACCCGTAAAAATTATGTTAAATACGAAAAAAGTACTGTATTACGTATTTCAAATTGACATTTATTATTTGAATGAACAATTCAAAGTAGCTCTCTCCTGAACTCTTACATTATTACTATTAGGAGGTGGATATAAATGCAACTCAGTTTAACCAAAGCAGTGTCCTCAATTTAGCTTGCCTGGGGAATAGTATGAGTGTATTTACTATTTATATTAAATTTCTTCTTTTTGTTGAGATTATAACTAGTTAGTTGTAGTCTTGTTTAGTAGTAGCTTGTATCTGAGAATATAAATACTTTGTAACACACACTTTACAAATTAATCATAATATTTTTTTCTTCTTTCATCTTCATTCTCTATTTTTCTCTCCTCTGTAACTGAATCCTAACCAACTCAACATGGTATCATCGACCTAACGATCCATTCCTTTTGCTTCCGCCACTATGCCACCGCGTATAGCACCACCGCCACCGGCGGATCCCTCTACTGATCCTACTAGTCCGTTCTTTGTTCATCCTAGCGACGGTCCCTCCTCCGTCAAGGTCACACCACTCCTCGATGGTTCCAACTACCATTCTTGGGCGAGGTCTCTGCGACGCGCTCTCGGAGCCAAACTCAAGTTCGAATTTCTTGACGGAACAATTCCGATGCCGGTTGATGCCTTCGATCCGTCGTTCCGAGCTTGGAATCGCTGCAATATGTTGATTCATAGCTGGATTCTCAACTCCGTTGAACCTTCCATTTCCCGATCCATCGTTTTCATGGATAACGCTTCCGATGTGTGGCTCGATCTGAAAGAGCGTTTCTCACAAGGTGATTTGGTTCGTGTTTCAGAAATTCAACAAGAGATTTACGCTCTCACTCAAGGTACTCGATCTGTAACTACTTTCTATTCTGATCTGAAAGCGCTTTGGGAAGAACTTGAAATTTACATGCCGATTCCAAATTGCACATGTCATCATCGTTGTTCTTGTGATGCGATGCGTCTTGCTCGTCGTCATCATCATACGCTTCATGTTATGCGTTTCTTGACTGGTTTAAACGATGAATTCAATGCGGTTAAATCTCAGATTCTTCTGATTGAACCTCTACCTTCTATCACCAAGATCTTTTCTATGGTGATTCAATTTGAACGTCAAAATTGTGTTCCTAATCTTGATGATTCAAAGGCTCTTGTTAATGCTTCAACTAGTAAGTCTCAAGGTTCTGCTAATGGAAGATCTAATTCTGGTTCCAAGCGCTACTGTACCTATTGTCATAAGACGAATCACTTTGTTGAGAATTGCTTTCAAAAGCATGGTGTTCCTCCTCACATGATGAAAAATCACTCTGGTTCTGCTCATCATTCTGCAGTTGATGGGGGAGAACGTGTTGAATCTTCAACTGCATCTCAGAACACCACAAGTGTCACCATGACTCCTTCACTTACTCAGGAACAATTAGATAAGCTTCTGCAGTTAATTCAACCTCCTTCTGTTAACCATTGTAATGCTTCTACTTCTAAACAGGTTTGCTCATTCAACACTGCTGGTCCTTCATCAGCAGATACGAAGGGTATGAAAATATCTCATTTTTTTTATTCTTCTATTTGTAATAATATTGCTCTTGATACCTGGATCATAGATTCAGGTGCTAGTCATCACATATGTGCCTCACTGCACTGGTTTCACTCTTATAGTGAAATCAATCCCATGATTATAAAATTACCAAATGGTAATCATGTCACCACTAAATATGCAGGCACAGTTGTGTTTTCCTCTTCTTTTAGTATCACCAATGTCCTATATGTTCCTACCTTTACAGTCAATTTGATTTCTGTCTCTCAATTATGTCACCATACACCTTATACACTCAATTTCACTGACACTATTTGTTCCATACAGGAGCAGAAATCACTGAAGATGATTGGTTTGGGTGAAAGCAGAGATGGCTTGTACTACTTGACTCAGACAAATAAGGAATGTGCTTCTTCCAACTACAACATTTCTTCCATTTTTTCCTCAGCAAATAATGTCCATATACCTGAAAATGCAATTTGGCATTTCAGGTTAGGTCACCTGTCTAGTTCTAGAATTGCTCTTTTACACTCTCAATTCCCCTTTATTGTAAATGATTCTAGTTCTGTGTGTGACATCTGTCACTTTGCTAAACACAGAAAATTACCTTTTGTACACAGTTATCATAAAGCAATAAAATGTTTTGATTTGATTCATTTTGACATATGGGGTCCCATCTCTATTAAATCTGTTCATAATCATGCTTATTTTCTTACTGCTGTTGATGACCATTCTAGATATACTTGGATAACCCTAATGAAAAATAAATCTGAAGCTAGACTTCATGTTCAAAACTTTATTCATTTTATTAAAACCCAATATAATCATTCTGTTAAATCCATTCGTACAGACAATGGTCCTGAGTTCCTTATGCCAGATTTCTATGCCTCCAAAGGTATATTACACCAGACTAGCTGTGTTGACTCTCCCCAGCAAAATGGCAGGGTTGAGAGAAAACATCAGCAAATTCTAAACATAGGTAGGGCTCTTCTTGTTCAGTCTAATCTCCCCAAGTCTTTTTGGTGTTATGCTGTTTCCCATGCTGTATACATCATGAATAGAGTCCCTGCACCAAATTTACAAAACAAATCTCCTTATACTTTATTGTATAATACTGCCCCTGATTTTGATACTCTCAAAGTGTTTGGTTCTCTAGTTTTTGCATCTACTTTACAATCACATAGAACCAAGTTAGACCTTAGAGCTAGAAAATGTGTTTTTCTAGGATATAAATCTGGTGTGAAAGGAGTTGTACTCCTTGATCTATTAAATAATTCCATATTCTTGTCTAGGGATGTGACTCACCATGAACACATTTTTCCCTATCAGTCCTCATCTCCCAAGACTCCTTGGGAGTATCATTCCATCAGTCCTACTCCAAATGACAGTGACATTACCTTAGATAGTGACATTTCCTTAGACATTAATGCTGAGCAGTCACCATCACCACCCCACTCATCTTTATCTCCTAATATTTCAAATGACACTGTCATTTCTGATACCTCTACCTCCACACCTCCACCTAAAGATCACAATGATTCTCCTCTATTACATTCCAAACCCATCAGACAAAGAAGGGCACCATTACATTTGTCTGACTATGTTTGTCACAATACATCTCCAACTTCACACGAATCTCTCACTTCAGGTACAAAGTCTAAATATCCCTTGTCTTCTTTTCATTCACTTACACTTTTGTCTCCTTCACACAAGGCATTTAGTATGTCAATCACACACTGCACTGAGCCTCAATCTTATGAGGAAGCTAGTAAGCATGAACACTGGGTAACAGCCATGAAGGAAGAATTAAATGCTTTGGCTAAAAATTGTACCTGGAAAATTGTTGAACTCCCACCTCATACTAAACCCATAGGATGTAAATGGGTTTATAAAGTCAAACACAAAGCAAATGGCCAAATAGAGAGATACAAAGCCAGATTAGTAGCCAAAGGCTACAATCAAGTAGAAGGGATTGACTATTTTGAGACCTTCTCCCCTGTGGCTAAGATTACCACTGTTAGGACTCTTTTGGCAGTAGCTGCCATAAAGAATTGGCACCTTCATCAACTGGATGTCAATAATGCTTTTCTTCATGGAGATCTTCAAGAAGATGTTTACATGAAAATACCAGATGGGGTAACTTGTGCCAAGCCTAATTCTGTTTGCAAGCTACAAAAGAGCTTGTATGGGTTGAAGCAAGCAAGTAGGAAGTGGTATGAAAAGCTGACTAATTTGCTTCTCAAAGAAGGTTACATACAATCAATTTCAGATTACTCCCTATTTACTCTCACCAAAGGAAATACTTTCACTGCACTGTTGGTATATGTAGATGACATCATTCTTGCAGGTGATTCAATTGATGAATTTGACAGGATCAAGAATGTTCTTGATTTAGCTTTCAAAATTAAAAATCTGGGTAAGTTGAAATACTTTCTTGGGCTTGAAGTTGCTCATTCTAGACTGGGTATTACCATCTCACAGAGGAAATATTGTCTGGATCTGCTTAAGGATTCAGGATTACTTGGGTGCAAACCTGCTAGCACACCTCTTGACACATCCATAAAGTTGCACAGTGCTGCAGGCACTCCTTATGCTGATATTTCAGGTTACAGGCGCATAGTTGGGAAGTTGTTGTATTTAAACACAACTAGGCCAGACATTGCTTTTGCAACACAACAACTTAGCCAGTTCATGCAAGCACCCACAAATGTTCATTTCAATGCAGCATGTAGAGTATTGAGGTATTTGAAGAACAACCCAGGCCAAGGTATTTTCTTTAGCAGAACTTCAGAAATGCAACTTATAGGTTATTCAGATGCTGATTGGGCAGGCTGTATGGATTCTAGAAAATCCATATCTGGATATTGTTTCTTCATAGGCAAATCTTTAGTGTCATGGCGTGCTAAAAAGCAAGCAACTGTGTCCAGATCATCTTCAGAAGCAGAGTACAGGGCTCTGTCTTCAGCTGCTTGTGAGTTGCAATGGCTGTTGTATCTTTTTGCAGATTTGAGAGTTCAGCTTACCAGAACTCCAACTCTTTACTGTGACAACCAAAGCGCAGTCCACATTGCCTCAAATCCGGTTTTTCACGAACGCACAAAACACTTGGAAATTGATTGCCATCTTGTGCGAGAGAAGCTTTTGAAGGGCACTCTAAAGCTACTACCAGTTTCAACAAGTGATCAAGTGGCAGATTTTCTCACCAAAGCATTGGCACCACCCAAATTTCATGATTTTGTCTCCAAGCTTAGCATGATCAACATCTACCATGATAAGCTTGAGGGAGGGTGTTGAGATTATAACTAGTTAGTTGTAGTCTTGTTTAGTAGTAGCTTGTATCTGAGAATATAAATACTTTGTAACACACACTTTACAAATTAATCATAATATTTTTTTCTTCTTTCATCTTCATTCTCTATTTTTCTCTCCTCTGTAACTGAATCCTAACCAACTCAACACTTTTTTACCAAAAATATTATTTTTTTGGAATTAAGAGTGATAAACATTTCTTTGAAAACGATTAGAAAAACAAGAATTCTATAATTGTGCCTATCTGTGGTGCTTTAACTCTGTACTAGGAGTAAAGTTGAAGATGGGGATGATTTTAAGCTTCAACCATTTGAGCAGGAAGCTTCAGTGGGATAACCTCACCTTCCAAAATAAAATCGATTGATTGTCTTAGAGATCCGAGCAAATAGGCAAGGGAAGTCATTAATGAAACAATTAAGTTTTGACATGAAGAAAATACTAGAGAAACATATAAAAATACCGACATGTAAGTACTAATTAAGGATTGGAAATGTGGTTGTATTTCTCCTGTTACCCAATAAATGAAATCCTAAGCATTACGAAATTGGTTTCTCTGTTCCTTTTCAAGCTATTCTCTATTTCTTTAAAACGACGTTTTTTTTAGAGTTATGTTAACATTTAAGACAACTCTCAAAAAAGATCATTTTGAAGGGACAACTTGAAGACACTTTGAAAAGGAACAAAAAAAAACCAAATTCAATATTTACTAGTATAATAAAACTCCAATATCACACTTTTGGCATTGATATAAGGAAGAATTGGATGATTTAAATTAGTACGGTATAATCAAACACAACTAAATGGGAGCATAAGAGGATATACAATGTATAAAATGAATTGTTTATTTTAATTTGGGTTTTATAATTCTATATATATTTAAATATTTTATATTAAAATAAGTGTTTACTATTTAAAAAATATATTATTTATAATAAAAAAATATTTCTTATATAAACAATCATGTCATCTACTTTTAAGAATAAAAAATTTAAATATTATTTAAAATTTAAACAAAAAATTTTATTAGAGATCCTCTGATAATACCCTTACAGTAAAAAAAAAAAATAGTAGACTAGTATTTTTTCATTGCACAAATATTTTTTTCAATAAAATAACAGTTTCTTTACTTCTCATTCACTCGTCAGTGGTCACGCAGCAGTAAGAATCCTGACCTGACAGGCTATAATAATAATAATCATAACATATTTTAAAAGATTAAAATAATGGGATGGTTTTATTTATTTAATATGATGAGTTATTTATTTTATGCATATAAAGGCAAGGGTGTCAGAAAAGAATAGGGACCCTCGTGAATTGGGTTTTTTGTTTTGTATGGTTTTGGAAGGTGAGTGAGTGCTGTGTAGTGTGCTCACAACGCAGAAGTTCGTACCTCCAAATTATTGCTCCCGTATAGCTCGCTGAACCAACTCAACTACTCAACTATTCATGATACTCTTCTACATTATTACCATTCTACCCTTTTATTTCTTTCTCCATTTTTATTTTCAATTACGGATTTAGTTTCCTTATAATTTAATTCACAAAATTGATCCTGAAAGTTCAATTTGGACGTTGATGTTAATCTTAGACGTTGATTGTCACGTGTCAATACCACGTATGACTGCCACGTGTCAACGTCTGAGTGATTTCTTGTAAATACTTCATTTTTGTAGGTAAAATTACACTTTTAGTCCCTCAATTTCACTCCAATTTCGATTTTGGTCTCCTTATAGTTTAATTCACACTTTTAGTCCCTCAGTTTTATAAATCTCTTTACTAATTATTCCTACAAAATTGGTCTTTTGAATGGTTTAGTCACTGGTGCTAGAGACATGGTAGGTCTTGATAAATCTCGCACTTCTTTTTCATCGCAAGTTTTTCACTCATTTGGAATCCAGACAAAAATCACTTTTTGTCTCTCTCCTACTTCCAGGATTGTTCAACTTGGGAAAGTGGCGCATGAATCCCAACATGGGTCTGAATTTTCCAGATCTCTTACTTTAAGAGGTTCTGTAATAACCTCCTATTTTTTTTCTTCTTTTTTTGTTCCCCCATGCAATATTATGTGTATACGACTGCTTAAGTGGCCTATGTATGACAATGGTATTTTTGTTTGAAATTTGAAATATAACTTCTCTAGTAATGAAATTTGACTGAATTTATAAAGGGATTTATAAAATTGAGGGACCAAATGTGCAAATTAAATTATAAGGAGATCAAAATTGAAATTGGAGTAAAACTGAGGGACCAAAAATATAATTTTATCTACAAAAAATGAAGTCTTTACAGAGAACCATGCAAACGTTGACATGTGACATTGACATGTGGCAGTCACACGTGACATTGACACATGACCGTCAACGTCCAAATCGGACTTCCAAGACCAATTTTACAGGGATTTATAAAACTGAGGTTCAAATTTATGAATTAAATTATAGGGAGACCAAATCCAAAATTGGAGATAAAACGAGAGACCAAAATTATAATTTTGCCTTCACAATTGAATTGTTTTCCCTCCTAAGTTTAATTATTTAAAGATGGAAGGGCCATGTGGTAATTTGATTTTCAGGTTGCATTAACACTATTTTCATGACAGTATATCGTGTTTGGAAACTCGTTGACAATGAAAAAATCACATTTAGAACATGAAAGCTATAATTATTAGTTCTTGAAAATTGGATCAAACCACGAAAAATCATATCTGAAATGTGAAATAAAACATACTATTAAGTTGTTGGGTCAAATTTAATTACCTTGGACACCATTCTGACCCAATTCATTATTCACATTTTTACTTGTTAACGTATAGATCTCGAAAGCCCTAAAAATCAGATGCTAAAAAAATCTCTACAAAACCCTAAAATTGTGTAAAGTTAGGATGATTAAAGAAGATGATCCTTATTTATTGAATATGATTGAGCCAAATATCTAAAACTTAATCATTTTATGCAGTAGAATGTCCGAGCCAAGGTTAAAAAGTCCAATTGTCCTTATATGAGCCGTCTGTTTTCTATGTTCGATCGATCTACTTTGGACCATTATTCAAGTTGTATATTGGTTTAAAATTATAAAATTGATTTTTATATGTTTTAGCAAAAGTCACATGTTTTAATATAATTGTGTTTTATATTAATTTAGACGCATATTTTGATTACATTTGATAATTTAAAATTAATTTCATTAAAATTAATTCTACAATCTCTTAATTAAACCAACACTTAGTGCAATAAACGCCAAAAAGATTATGTGTCACTGAGTTAATGCATGAACTATGTGCTGTCATTACTTATATGTATGTAGGTGATTAAATTTGATTAAAATATGTGTTTAAATTAATTTAGTTGTGAATTTTATATATTAAAACTTATGTCTTTTTCGAAAGGATATTAAAACTTTTGTCATATTATGTGAAGTTAATTTAAAAAATAAATCAAACTCTCCTTATTTAAGAATATTATTTTTTCATCATCCGTAAATAGTTTATTTAAGTGCTTAAGTAAAATATTAAAAGATATTGTACTAATAGTATGATTACCAAAAAACATTATGTGGGTTGACGAGGAGACGGATTCAAAAGTGGTTAACCTTAGATTTGGTCAGCTAGATAGCAAACGGTGATGAGCACGAGTTATTTTAAGTAATTGGTTAGAAATTTGAATCCTTACTCGTACGTATGGCCTTATTGGAAGGGACAGACGCAATATATTCTCCATAAGGATGCTCATCAATACAAACATAACCGAACACCTCTTATGTATATGTATATGATAAATTTACAAATTACAATGCATGGTAGGGTTGAGAAGCACATTCTGATTCAGCAAATAGCAATATACTACTACACTACTACGTATATATATAATAACGTTAAATGGCAGTTAAGGGAACATGAGAGCATGTCATTCATTAAAATGAGTATTTAAATGAGCAACAAATAGAGTACAGACGAAATAGCGTTCAGCACTTGAGCCTGAGTCTTCGCAACTCGTGAAGTACTATAATAAAAATGGTATCAATCTTCTTTCATCATAAACATGCAATACGACACAGTATATATGTCTTTCTCAATTGATCCTTACCGGATCCTGTCCTTCCTCATCACGATATTCATCTCGAATTAGATCTTATGAAAGAGAACTAGACAAGGTTTTTTGATAACCAGGATCCACGTTCAAAAGTAGTTTCCATGGGCCATAGTAAACATCGAACAATGACAAGCATATATCTCATATTGGATAACCTACATTTCCACCTCAGTTGGGTAGAGAGGACTTAAAAATAATACCAGACATAAAGGACTTTTCATTTGTTATTTTGGGAATCATTCCCTATTTCACCATGTGTTTATTATGGGAGTGGTTAAACATAATCAACACATGGTAAGGACCAATCACATAAGCAGAATGTCCTCTCGAAATATATTTCTATATTGTCTCAACTTTTAAATACCAAAAGAAACCTCTCGATTTCATGAATGATTTTTTTTTTCTTATGAAAATCTGCTAACAATTTTATTGGCTTAAATCATAATTATTGGAGATGTACTCAAACACTTTAATTGAAAGTGACAAAATGGAACATTCCAATCTAATTTAACTCTTGCCTTCATTCCGGAAAAAAAAAAAAGGTTATGTTAAGAGTCACCTATAGTTGACTTAATTAATAAAAAAATAGAAAATAATATAAACCAACTAAGCGCATAACTATAATTAATAATCATGAGTTATAACTTCATCAAAATGTTAAAATATTTCAAACATCAAATACATTTACCAATGACCTTAAAAGACCAAAACTATAAATATTACTAATTTATTTTATTAGTAATACTAATAGATCTCCTTTTAAAAAAAAGTAATATTAATAAATTTACAATCACAAATAAATTTAGTTGGGTTACAATAAAATGATAATTATATTTTTTAAAAAATTCACCGAATGAATTCATGAAACCCAGTTCATCGTAAATATGCTTTACGCAGAACAAGGTATAAAAAGTGGATTAATTACGTGAATCAATCCAATCCAACTCATTTAACGGTTAAATAAACCATTCCAAGTTAAATCCAAAAAATGTCTGAGACACATTTAACCACCAGCTTTTAAGGGTAGAAGTAGAACCACCACTAGTCCACTACGGAATAGTGTATGAAACCCTCCAAGTATCACGAACGTCGTCCATGTATCATTTTATTTTTGAAAAGGCAGCCAATATACCAATTGAATTGTATTTTTGAGAAATACTAACAATGCATTTTCAAATATATTTTTAACTATTGATTGAAATTGATTAAAAATTATGAATAAGGTTAATTAAATAATGAGTGGAAGTTACATAATTTTGTTAGGATAATTGTATTAAAAATAATATGTGACTATTTATTTTCTAGACTATTTCTTTCTGTCGTCTGCCAATGTACATCCTGAATGTGTCCACCATACATTTTCCTTACCAATTGGTTCCATTTTTAAAAAATCTATTACAATTGTTTGTTCTTTTCTTTTAACTCCCCTCTCTTTGATGGTGATAGTGTCACCGCATGATGTTGGATCGTTGATGAGGAGTGATGGTATAAAGTATAATATATATACATATTTCAAAAGGGAAAGGAAAACCGAAAGTAAAATGCAGTGATGGCAATTATGGCTGTCTATGCCACGAAAGGTCTGTGAGACTGAAACCGGGGTCAAGCCTGAGAGAGTGGCAGGCTTGGTATGTCAAAAGCAATGGAACAAAAAAATAAAATATAAACACAATCATATTGCTTTGCTGCATCACTACACAGCAAGACTTTTTAGGACCTTAGAATGATTATTTCATTAGAATTAGAATACAAATGAAGTATCGATGGCCATTTGATGAAAAAGATTCCCCACTATACGCATTTTTGAGTGACAACAGAAGTTTTTTTTCCCGCTTTTTCCATAGAAAAATGTTCAATAAAAATAAAGAAAGTTTATGTTTATTTTTATAAATAGTTAGATTAATTTTATCTTAATAAAAAAATAACTTTTAAACCTCATGGTATGAAAAAAACATGCATATCACATAAAATTTAACATTAAAATAAAATATGCAATTAAAGTAATAATAATGTGCCACAACTAATAGTATAGCTTTGATAAAAAAAAATCTGTTATTCTTAAAACACTTCAGATATGGGAATCTTGTCCCACGCCTCTACCTGGACACCTTGGTCCTTGGGTGATGTTTTGGGCGTTCGTTTCTAGTTGTCTTTTAATCTGATGTATGCATCCAAAAAAATATACCTGAAAACATGACATCGTATGCCTAATTCAGATCCATTTTTTCTGGCACCATTAAATCAACAGTGTCAAATTTCTATATTTTTAGGAATAATTGCATTATATGTAGGCATATACAATATAAGTACTATTCTCAACAAAAGAACATTGCTTTATCTGTTTATCAGCAAAAATACAAATATTAACTACGGGGTTTGGTCTTGTGAAAGGGTTAGTTCCCACGACATAGTAAATTCAAGTTCAAAATTCTTATAGGAGAAATATTTATATTTAGTGTTTGACTTCATTTTGAACAAAATTGTATTCAATGAAAGATACACGAGGAGAAAAAAAAAATGTAAGTATTAACTATTAAGTACAGGATTTCGTATTATTGCTTTTCACCCAGGTTTAAGTCCGAGTACCAATTTTATTATTAAACACGGATGTGGGTACGGGTCTCGATCTCGAATACCAACTAGATCTTACAAAGACACTTATGTTATGCATTGCAAAAAGATGAAAAAAAAAATTTCATGCCTGGATCAACTCCTACCTCTTCTACATTCTGTCACTGCTCTAGTTCAATTTACAATCTTATGTCAATCATCAACACGTTCTTCTAATTGATTATAGGCATTATTAAACATATACAGAAGTTATCATTTGTCTTCTATGTTGTATGTTGTGTAGAATTCTTTCTGTACAGATTACCCTCACTCACCAACGATATATCTTCAGGAGACAACGTGGTACATCTGTTCAAGTAATGGTGAAAACCACGTACCCTGCATTGAAACGTGGTTAAGCAACTATTCAAGGAAACCTGGTTAACTTATGATAAATCAAAAGGCTTAAAAATGAATTGCTGAACATGTACCTTCCTCTTCTCTTCTTCTCAACTCCTTGTGAACTGCGGGAAGCTTCTGCCCTGGAAATTTGGCGTAATGAAGATAGATATTCATTGAATACATCACCTTTTAATGCCAAGTATATTCTTGCAGGAACAATGGATTGGATGGCCTCGAACTGAGATGTTTTGTTTTCACTGTACAAGGCTACCATAGTAAGATTTGACATCGAGACATGCCCAAAAATGTTGTACAAAATTTACCAGAAAATTTGTTACGAGAGGAATTGAGTATTAACTAGAGATAAAAAGGCTACCTCTTCTGCGTATTATTTATTGGGCTGTTCCACTCTACTTGCTTTCCAGTATAGATAACTTTGCTTCTCGCGAGATCCTGTCCAGTTAATTTAATGGTGGAAGCCAACATCTCAGAAGTAATATCAACACAATTTGCACAACCCAACTTTGATGCTTCATCTGCTATAAGCTTAGCGTAAAAGCAAAACCCATGTTCAGCAATGGTGGACGTCATTATTTGTTCATGATACCGAATAGATGTGGTTTCACCGGAAAGGAACGCTGAAGGTTCCATAATATCCTGCACATATATTCTCATAATTGAGTGCCAAATCCACAAAGAAATACTTCTCAATATTCATTTCAGCTATAAAAGGCACTTACACGTTCATGAAATAAGTCAGCTTCTGAAATTAGATTGTTCAGTCCACTAGCAAGTCTAACAACTTGAAAAGCACCTAGCTGTTCTGAGGTAGCATGCTGTCTTAAATCCATTCGACACTCAAGAAGATCTCCCCACAACTTTTGTATCTTTTCTGTCTCAGCAAATGAATTAGATTGCAAACACGTTGGCTTTAGTTTGAAATCCACACGACTGCACTCATCCATCACATTAACAATTGTTTCCATATGTTCATCTAGAACATCTTGTTGAACTCCTTTACAAGAATGATCTGAAATTTCAGTATCCAACAAATCTAGATTTTGTGACAGTTTTGTTAAGTGCCTAGGAACACTGAAAGTGAATGGTTTCAACTCATTATAAACAGAAACTTCCTGAGGACCAAAAAGGGGGCCAGAAGACACTGCTTCATACATTGACTCCGTTCCATTTTCAATTTCAGTCTCAGGAACAAAAGTTGATTCTGGCACACAGGATACATCTAATGATTTACATGTTTCATTTACGTATGTATCATCAGTTGTTTCTGAATATTTAAAATGTTCCTCCTCTGAATGCTCCAATTCGGAACAAAGCAGCTTGCGAACTGATGTACTAGGGTAGTTTCCATTTAATTGAAGTTCAGAGGGATATCCATTATTTTCTTTCATCGATTGTCTTGTATTAGCTTCTTCATGTGTGTCTACAGGATACCCATTATTTGAATCCTCATCCTCAGAATCAGAGGACATAACTACAAGTTTCCTTCGACCATTATGCCGAGAAGATGTAAGTGGGGAACCAGAAGAATTGGAAAACTCAGAAATAGCATTATATTGAATTTCAAGCTCACTGTAATCTGTCAAAGACCCATTTCTCTTAATCATCTCCACCTTCTTGGCCTCTATATAATCAGCCTCCATACACTGCACATTTAAATCATTTTGCTGCTCATTTATGGGAAGAAGCTCTTCTGTAACTAACCCTCTAGAGTTTTCTTCCATTATATTTGTTAATTTGGCGATTTCATTCTCAATTAGTTCGGATATCTCTGAGGGGAAATCCCAGGGCATTATCTTTGGTAGTATCTGATGGCCAAGCTCAAGATCAAATGGAAGTGAGCCATAACATGTTTGTGTCATTACATCTGTGCAGTAAAGGGGGAAATCATAAGGTTTTGCAAGCAATTACAATGGCAAGACAAACGGGAATTATAAATGATATTATATTTGGACTATTAATTCCTAAGCACAAATATAATAGCCAAAATTAAACATAGCAGCTTTTAGAGTTGTTAACTTGTGAAAGAATCACGGGGGGATCTACCAAAATGGAGTCAAAACAGTTAAAAAATGGGGAGTGAAAGTAAAGGAGAAAACTAATAATACTATTCACTAGCAAGAATTTTGAATTGAGTAAACACTGCTTGCTATTGCACTAAAATACTAGGCGACTACAACAAACTACTTTCCTAAACACTTAAACTTCTTAAAATCACTTCCTAAAATCTTAACACTTCAGCATAAAAAAAAAAAATCTTAACACTTCTTTAAAAACAAAACTTTATCATGACTTCATCAAGGAAGACAAATCAATCAATAATTATATAAACAAAAGCAATCTGTTTTAGGAATAAGTTCAATTAATTTCACGGCTTTTCCTAGTTCATTTTACCCTAAAATGTGGCCACTCTCAACTTTTAAATATTTTTCCATATTCAATAAATGCATACGAAATTTTTTTTGCTTTGATGCGTACATGCTACTACTTACTGCTAACACAAATTAATATAGTCAAGAAACACAGAAGTGAACCAAATGCTGTGAGGTATACCTTTTTGAAATCTTTTACTCTGAAACCAGAACTGAAGATGCATAATGGATTTTCGGATATCTCCATCACAAGAATGTATAAACTTCTCCAGTAAAAGAGGATGGATGTTGACTCCTTCAGTGAGACAAACCTGCATGTCATATAAGATTAATATAAATTTGGACGGTTTTCTTTTACTGCTTGAGTGCAGAGGAGAGGGAAATCCTCAAGGATTGAAGAACATACAGTGTACAAATGGCAAAGCAACTCCTGTGGCGATGGCAACATGAATGAAACATGGAGCACGTCAAAATTACCTGGCAGGCCAGGATTCACACCTATTGTACAGCAATTTTTCTTCATAAATATGAACATCTGACAAAATCTGTAAATTAAGCAAAAATGCATAATTCTAACTAGTCATCTTACTATTACTGGTCAATATAATTGGCCCCTTTGCAGTCTCAGCAATCTGTTGTATGGCAGCAATACATCCACGGTCTTCAGGAGAAAGGATGTCTACATCCTCAATTAGAATTAAAGTTTGCACTTTATCACATGATGCAACTACATTGTTTTTGCCAAGTAACTTCTGTGATGATCCACTGGGGATATGAGCTTCATCATCAGATATGGTTATCAGTTCATTCACCCCATCATTCACCTCATCAGCAGCTTTACCACTTTGCAAAGCCGAAGCCGGGGACAACTTTGTAGTTTTCTTCTGTGAACTTGAAGTGATTTCTGATGCCCTGAAATATATACACATCAAATAATATATTATCGCAGAACAAGTTAGCAGAAGCTTCTTGCAATGAGTAACTTGGTTCTGCTAAAATACAATTGAATCAAGGCATCTACATTCCCAAGTTAAATAAGCTATTGATTTCCTGTGAAATATGAAACGCTCCCCCAAAAAATGGAACACTCAACTATGCCAACAAAATATTGCAGGAAAGTGAAAGCAGATGTAACACAATTACAGTTAGTTAAAATTACTCAGTTCCAGAAGATTGGAAGCTATTGGCAAGCATTGATAGAGCAAGTTAGCAAACCTTTTAAACCCAAGTGAACCAAGAGTATCTCCAAAATAATTCCTGACAGCAGTTCCATTTCTACAATCTGATGCATTAAGCTGTTGAGACAACACAAACCATAATTAAGTTTGAATAAGTTCATGGTTGAAAAGACATATAAGACAACAAGGAAAGTGAATCTTTTAACAACTAGCAGATGTTTTAAAAGAAAACAAGATGCTGATAGATGTTTGAGGGGAATATGTTGTGCACATCTATTTCTCAAGAAATTTGAATGAAGTCTATATTAGCAACTGGGCAATACAATTAATTGTTTCGACCATACTTTCTCAATGTTTTTAATGAAAAAAATAACAATCTTTCAGACTATCATTCTTCCCACTGAGCAGAAAAGACCGAGTTTACATTCAAAGTTCAGAGAAAATAGCAAACTTTTCTTCAAGCTAAATCCAAATCTGGCTAAATAATCACTGCTTGATCTTCGGTGATGCTTATAAAAAATTAAGGTGGTTATTTAGAGGATCAATGAATGTTATTACAAAAGTATATCAGTTCAAAAACATAAATTTAAATAATATATTAATAAACTGTAGTACCTCTAAAATCTCAAACCTTTGCTCTTCAGCACAAGCATAGACTGCTGCAGACTTGCCACTCTACGATATTAAACTTATGTTTAGCCACCAATATGAACAGGTGTTTTACGCTGGAAAAAAAAGACAGATTCTAGCTACAGGTAAATAACGATAATGCTTCGCAACTATGTTAAAGTTATCCGGGTTAAAAAAACATTGAAATGGCATGAATAGTAAAGTATTAGATTTTATGCAAATGCAAGTAACTTTTTTTGAACTGCCCTGAACAACATAGGCCAACATTCCTGTAAAATGAGAGAAAATATAGAGGGATAATAGATTGAAACCGTGTGTCAAAGTACACAGCGGATGCTCTATTATATAGAGCTCATTACAATAAATACTGATAATGAGAGGATATTCAGTTTCCTCTAAATCAGACATGTTTCCAATAAATCAAATCCTAATAAATCTATACATTAAATATTTCTGATTCTCAACACTCCTCCTCAAGCTGAAGCTTACTAAGCTGTAGCTTGTTACAAGAAAACTTATTCCCAACAAAAAGATAAAACTTGAGCTCCACTAGAAAAGACAATAGTTTGAATGACAACTCAGGAATGTTGGTGAAGTCGGGGAATATTGCTAGAAAAAGAGAGCTGAGATATTCATCGGCCTAAGAAAAACAAGTTCCGACTTTCTTAAAACCATCTTTTGGAAGCTTCAAACCAATATATTGAAGACAACTCAGGGATCTTGGTGAAGTTGGGGAATATTGCTAGAAAGAAAGAGCTGGAATACCCATCAGCTTAAGAAAATTCAAAGCAAGTTCCGATCTTCTTAAAACCAAAAGATTTGGAAGCTTCAAACGAACCGTGAAGACCCAAAATTATTAAAAGTGCAGAGACGAAATCGTCATAAATAGCCAACGAAGCGAGAGAAGTCACCGAGAAACACGATGAAAAAAGACAGCGGCCGCCGGAACAGTAGCGGTAGCTGGCCGGAAAATGAAGCAGATTTGCCGGTAAAGTGCGGCGCGTAGAAGGGCTCACCCAGGGACAGTGGGTCGCCGGAAAAGTGACGGTGACCGGTGGTGACCGGAAAAGTTGTCGGAAAAGGAGAAAAGGGTTGTCGGAAGACAGGTAACGAGCAGAAAGGTCCACTAGGATTTGGAAAGAAGGGCGACAACTAGAGAAGTCCACCAGAATGTGGAAAAAAGGTGAAAGAAGAATCGCCGGAAAAGGTGCGGCGAGTATAAAGGTCCACCAGAAATTAGAAAAAGAGTAATGGAAGAAAGGCGGTAATCAGTGAGCAAAAAGGCTCACATGGACAGTGGGTCCCCAGTGAACGACGGTTTTTTACTTATTCCCTCAACCAAGCTCCAAATAACATGTAAAATGAGAGAAAATATATAGGAATAATAGACTGAAACCGTAACTGTGTGTCAGACTGCACAAGATGCGTATTGATATAGACAAGTAGTATGAATTACACATAGTTAAAGTTAAAGGATATTCAGTTTTCTCTAAGTTTGCAACAAATCAAATCCTAATAAATCTATACTTTAAATATTTCTGATTCTCAACAATTCCTAAGCCCTTGATATTATTATTAGAACTCAGATTAAAGAATTAATAAGAATGATTTTTCTTATTTTGATCGTACACAGATCACAGATGAACAGAGGAAATTAATTGCTGGAAAAGTAAAATAGAGACAAATTTAAAATACAATGACTAAATTAAATAGGGATTTGGCTATTGCCATATTAACCTTGAAGAGGTAAAAGATCATCAATAAGTAATAACCGCAACACTAGTAATAGAAACAGTAGACTTGTAAGCATAGAGTTGTTCCTAGGCAAACAATAAGCCACAAAGACGTCCCCAAGAATGTATTCATTCCTAATCCTAGCATGATTTTAGAATAGAGGATAAAAGCAACCACATCTAGTGTGTTTTGGTGCCTTTCAAGTAAAAGGAATGCAACAATTTCCAGTCTCAATTTTGTTCATAATCAAATGGCTCGAGATTTATGTACCCATGGTTTTATTAATTTTCAATTTTTTGTTTGATCATCCATACTTTACTTCCCCATTATTTTATGTTGTTTTCAATGATCAATAGGGCATTAGCTTTTATCTTGATTTGAAAGAAACTGTATTTCAAAAATTATTAAGTCTTAGTACTTATCCTAAAACTACTCCACCCACATAATATTAGTTTCAGAAACTGACCATTATATTACTGAATAATAGTAGCCTTCAATATATGCATAAATGATTAGCATAGGAGGCAATTTATGTAAAGAAGTGTATGCAACTGTTTTGAAGTAGATTTCCACTCACCCCAATTGGTCCTGTAATTAAAAGAACATTCTGCAGGGAATCCTCCTCATTTATATCTTCTGAATCGTAGTCGCTACAAGAGCATTTATAATCATCATCAACATCTCGCATGTCACTTTTATCCATGTCAGAGATATCCTTCCTGCTTTTATAACGTCTTTCATGCCAAAGATGTAGCCAATCACGCAAGAAGTTCACTGATTCATCATTACCACATACCTACAAAACACAAAACAAGTAATGTTAAGATAATAGAAAATTGAAAGAACATGCAACTTTAATTTTAAAAAATAAAAATAAAAAAATTACCTCAACAGCCTTTGTTGGCTTGTATTTGTATGTCCATAAGCTGTTCTCTGCCTTATCTACACAACTACGGTAATAAGATCTCATACTGCAATGCAGATTCAGAGTACAAGGTTAAACTCACTATCCGGAAATAAACTTCCTATGCAAGTCTTAAGCTTATAGTACAGAAAAATGAAGTCACTCTGATTAAAAAAACAAAATAAAAAAGCAAGAGTACAATTATTCTCTATTTTGCAATTGATAAATTCCAGTGCTTAACTACTTGGGGAACCCAAGTACACTAGACCATACTTTAGTTGGCTGAGAGAGAGAGGAACAGGATTGCAGAAATAAATTGCTATTATCAGGAAACCCTGACTATCAAGATGGACACCAAAGTTATCTAAACCCATCTTGCTTTAAGCCAAGAGAATCTCAAATAAGCCAATCAGTTAGGGTTCATATCTTCCTGGACAAGACATTTTCTTGATTGGATCCAAAAAGCAGTCCTGGAATGGCTAGTGAAAAGATAGACACAGTAAACGGTTGAAACACTTCCTATTGTATCAAAATTAAGCAACTTTGATAGAATGCATCTTTCCTAACTTAGCATTAGTTGGGAGTTGATTCAGCACAAGTGAAAAAAACACTAGCTGGGAGACTCCTTAATCCTTACTGTGTCATAATCATAATAATATTAAGTTTATGAAATGATTTATTTCTCTAGCAATTTGGGATTTATGTGGAACAAGCAATTTTCTGACTCTCATTCTGTAAGCTTCTGGCAATTAATTTGATTCAATAATAAACAAGCTTTTAGAGCTCTGACAGCCAAAGATAAATATCAGGGAAAAAGTTGGACAAATTTAATAAACAGATAACCAACCGTACACATGACTGATGGCTGTTACATTTATCATCTCCCCTGGTCCTTAAATATACATTTTTATAAATAGCTTGTACTTCATCTTATTATTTAACAAAAAAAAATCAGATGAAAACTAGGAGATATCCTTGTAAACTAGAAATCAATTTGCTTCCTTAAGTATTTTTTCAATTTTTTCTTCACACATTTTTTCACTCTGATATCTCTTTACCAAGTTGTTTACAAGAACTTTCCACATATTTCATCAAAAAAACAATCCCAGACTTTCATTTATTGCTGAAGATGATGTTCAGCAATAGGAATTACTTACAATTTGCAAATGCTTGAAATGAACATATATATAGGGGCTTATATTATGAGAACAATTTTCATTTTAAGTATGTCAAACTATACATGCATGAATAGTCAAGATTAAAAATTACTAAGTAACCACATGACCAAAAAAGTCAAGTGCATTTATATTTTAATCTCGACCATTTAAATAAAATTTAATGGTTTCATTATATTATATATAATGGGCTACCGGCTATTGTCATGTACTAATGCTATTGCCATGAAGATATTGGTGTGGCAGGAGTCATGCATTTGCTAACCTTTCTTGAAGAAATCTACTTGGTGGTTCAGTATCTGACTTTCTAAAAATGCCAGCTTGCACTGTTGTAGTAACGGATTCATCCACCTCCAAGTCCTGAAAACAACTTTTGACCATCAGTTAACATAATTAAGACAAAGGGGATAGTATATGTCACCCTCTAAACTATATTTTGTGGATTACCTACATACCACAACTATGCATAGAGGGCAGGTAACTAGAGACGGAACTACAGAAGTCATTTATTAAAAATATACGAGAAATGGTATACCTGTTTGGCATCTTCACATGTCGGAGGACATGTTTTCTCTGCTAGTGAAGCTGAGTCTGATGGTGATACTTCTTCTAGATTTTCTGGATGTATACAAAGTCTATCTGAAGATAAGGCATTCTGAGAAATTGAAACACCTGATGGATCCAAGGAACTACGAAGCTTATCAAAATTCAAGGATTCAACAGAACCCTCCAAAACAGATGAATTTAAAATTTCTGGACCATAATTCATAGTGGTAGTATTCTCCAAAAACGCCCAGTTTCTCCAGTCAAGGGATGGGGTATCATCCTGCATGAGCAAATTTTACACCTAACTCAAAAATATGGTACTACAGAATTCAAAACCCAAACTCCAACGAAATATATGTTACCCCCCCTCTTTTACTTGTTATCACATCACATAAAAGCAATAGCAAATCCCAGCCACAATTAACATACCTGAGTATTTTCAAATACATGAATAGGACCACAGGTAGTCCTTTCTTCCTCACTCTTTGTTGTCGATAAATTACTTCCTGAATCAGCCATGTCCTGAACTTTCTTCCCCGCCTTCCACAGTGAAAAAAATGGATGTATCTGCCGTCCTGCAAATATCCTCGAATCTTCCTGGTTTAAAACAGGTTTTAAAAATATAGAAATGTCAGAGATTGTCATATCATAGTTAAGTGGCACTGGCAATGAGAGTATGGAACCGAAGCTAAAGCCACAACACAATGAAGTTTCGCCCAATGTCTTATATTTACAGCATTCACGAGTTTCGCCAAATTTTGTTATTTCGCACAATCCAAAACACAAAACAGTGACGCACTAAGCAAATTCCAATAATGCGAAAACCAAACACACTAACCTCAGCAGCCAATTTCGCTTCTAAAAACAAATCATGCTCCGTTGCATTAACCGGATCGTAATCAGCCAACACCTGCCGCGAAGTTGAACCCTTGTTAGTCCCATTAGCCGATGCATTTTTCTTTGGCGTGGCATTCTGCTCGTAGAGAAAAAACAACAAAACCAAGTTAAATACGATTAGAATTTGAAGTCCTCAGTTTTCTCACCTTCCCAGCAACACTTCAATTTTACCGCGACATTAGTAAGCACGATACATAAACCGAAAAGATTTCATAATTAATTAAGATTTTAAAAAAATGAAATTTAAATTAAAAGTTTTAACTTTTAAATGAAGAAAATAGAAGATGAACTAACTACCTTGGAAGCTTTTTTTCGAGGAGTGGTTTTAGCCTTGGGCTTCTTCCTCTTCTTGTGATTCTCAGCGTCGGAGTAATCCTCATGGCGTTCGTCCTCTTTGTCGTTCTTTTCGACGGGCTCTGGTGGCTTGTGAGGAAAGAGCGTCGTCTGGACCAGCCGCCGGCGAACAATGCGGCGCGGCGGCTCGGCTGCATTGCAGGAGGGACTGAGCTGAGTGACGGTGGCGTCCATCTCGATGGAATTGAATTGAATTGATGAGATCTATGAGGTATGCTTTCGGGATTTGGGATTAAAGGAAAAGAGGAGCGTGATTTTGAGAGTTGAAAATAGGGTGAGAAAAATTTGGAGGGAAATCGGTTTCGATCTTTCCGAATTTGGAGGGAACTCATGGCCAGGGGTATAAAATAGTATTGTCCTTTTCAGTTTTCATTGCATGATTGCAGTCATAATTGTTTCGTTTCCGCGATGCGTCGAACTTGGTGTTTACTTCCTGTACCTCCAAATTGCTTCCTACACCCCCGCAAAGGACTTGAAGGGGCACAATTACTAATAAACATGGGGTGTTTTACTTCACATGCCACTATGTTTTAAGGTGCTTTTATTAATAATTTCATCTATTATACACCTTAATTGCAAAGAAAAGCTTTTGGCTATAGCTTATCTCCATTAAGTGTGTTCAAATAAGCATGTATTTCCAAATCTAGGTTGACAATGTCAATAATTGCAAGCTATAATGACTCTTAAGTGATTTGATTAAGAGATGTTTTTATTACTATTGGAAATATCTTTCCAAAATAAAGTATACTTATTCTGAAAATGTATTTTTAGAACTATGTACCATAGTTCATAGTTCTGGAAAATACATTTTTGGAATAAGTATGTGTTATTGTAGAAAGATATTTCCAGAAGAAAAAAAATGGATTACAAGGTGTGTACCCCTCTAAGGAAAAATGATATAATGAATAATTAAAATATAAAAAGGATGTGTAAATAGTATGTTTTTATTCGTTTTGGCAATCCATCGAACTGGACAGGACTTAAGCCCACCTTTAATCTTCTGTGCGGCCTAATACAAAAAGGAGTAATGTTATTAGATAATGTTTGTTTTAAGGTTTGCTTCTTCTTCCTTTTTTTTTTTTTTTTTTGAGATAAAGGTCTGCTTTTTCTATTCATGAGTATGTTAAAGTAGTTATGATTTATAAAAGTTTTCATACTTGTTGTAAAGTCATTCCTATAAACATTTTCATTTAATACGGGGAATCAAATTTATAATATTGTAATAAAAGTTATATTGTGTGTTATTTTTAACTTAGTTGTTATAAAATATTTGTTACTCATTTAACCACTATTGATACATGTAAGAAATCTTTAAAATTGAACAAGGTATTAGTGTCTGATATTAAAAAAAAATTGTCAAGTATTTTTACACTTATAGCTCACAAAAATATCATAAGTTGAATTTCAATTTAAAAAATTAGTCTTTGAAGGACAATGTGACAATGAAAAGTTTTAGTGTACAACAACAACAACAACGCCTTATCCCACTAGGTGGGGTCGGCTACATGGATCAACTTCCGCCATAATGTTCTATCAAGTACCATACTTCTATCCAAACCATTAATTTCGAGATCCTTTTTGATAACCTCTCTTATAGTCTTTTTGGGTCTTCCTCTGCCTCGAATTGTTTGTCTTCTCTCCATCTGGTCTACTCTCCTCACTACAGAGTCTACCGGTCTTCTCTCTACATGCCCAAACCACCTAAGTCTATTTTCCACCATCTTCTCTACAATAGGCGCTACTCCAACCCTCTCTCTAATAGCTTCGTTTCTAATTTTATCCTGTCGAGTCTTACCACACATCCACCGCAACATCCTCATCTCCGCTACACCTACTTTATTCTCATGTTGGCTCTTGACCGCCCAACATTCTGTTCCGTACAAAATCGCCGGTCTTACCGCAGTCCGATAAAACTTTCCCTTTAGCTTGGTCGGTACCTTTGCATCACATAACACCCCCGATGCTTTTCTCCATTTCATCCATCCTGCTTGAATGCGATGATTCACATCCCCTTCAATTTCCCTATCATCCTGTATTACAGACTCAAGATATTTAAATCGTGTGACTTGAGGGATAATATGGTCTCCTATTTTCACCTCTGAGTTAGAAACCCTCCTTCTTTTGTTGAACTTACATTCCATATACTCCGATTTGCTTCTGCTTAGGCGAAAGCCATGTGTTTCTAGAGCTCGTCTCCAAGTTTCCAACCTCTCATTCAACTCCTCCCTCGACTCTCCAAGGAGGACTATGTCATCTGCAAAAAGCATGCATCTTGGCGCTATCTCTTGGATTTGTTATGTGAGGACATCCAGAATTAAGGTAAAAAGGTAGGGGTTAAGGGTTGACCCTTGATGTAAACCAATTGTGATGGGAAAATCGTCTGACTCTCCACCCTGTGTCCTAACACTAGTCGATACCCTATCATACATATCTTGGATAGCTCGAATATATGCAACCCTAACCCCTTTCTTCTCTAGAGTTTTCCACAAAATCTCTCTAGGCACTCTATCATACGCTTTCTCCAAGTCAATAAAAATCAAGTGCAAGTCTTGTTGGCCCATGCGATATTGCTCCATCACCCGCCGTAATAAATAAATCGCTTCCATGGTCGACCTTCCCGGCATGAAACCAAATTGATTCTCAGTAACTTGAGTCTCCTTTCTTAATCTCCGTTCGATCACTCTTTCCCATAATTTCATGGTATGACTCATGAGCTTGATTCCCCTATAATTTGCACAATTTTGTATATCCCCCTTGTTCTTATAGATTGGCACTAACGTGCTTCTCCTCCATTCCTCCGGCATGCGTTTTGACCTCATAATTTCGTTAAAGAGTTCGGTGAGCCACTCAAGACCTCTATCTCCAAGAGTTTTCCACACTTCAATAGGTATGTTGTCTGGCCCCACCGCCTTACCATTACTCATTCTTTTCAACGCTTCCTTTACTTCCTGTTTCTGAATCCAACGATAGTACTTATAGTTCATGTCCTCTTCTCTTGTGTCTAGACTGCTAGAGTCATATCCATATCCATCATTAAATAAGTTGTGGAAATACGCCTTCCACCTTTCCTTGATATCTTTTTCATGCACTAAGACTTTGCCTTCTTCATCCTTAACACACTTTACTTGATCCAAATCTCTAGTCTTCCTCTCTCTACCCTTAGCAAGCCTATATATAGATCTTTCTCCGTCCCTGGTTCCTAGAGCTTGGTATAGTCCGTCAAAAGCTTGGGCTCTTGCCTCACTCACCGCCTTTTTGGTTTCATTTCTAGCTATCTTATACTTATCCTAAGTTTCAGAATTTCTACACCTAGACCACTCCTTGAAACACTCCTTTTTTACTCTAACTTTGCTCTGAACATTTAATGAAAAGTTTTAGTGTAACGGACAACTAAAGATGGTCTTTATCAATTGCCAACAGGTGAATTTAATTTTTTTTTTATGGACATGCCAATATGTTATTGTAAATCACAATTCCTATCATTTATTTTGTCTTTGTGCTGAAAAAGCCCCTAAAATTCCACTACAATGAAATGAATTGAAGTGTATTTGGATAAAGAATTTTAATTATTTTAATCTAAAATTCATTGTTTGGATTTTTTTATGAAAAATTTAAATTTTTTGAATTTTAAAACAGAATTTTAAACAACTAAAAATGTGAAATTTTAATTTTCTTCTAAAAAGTGATAAATTGAAATTCTTTTTTTGATAGAAGAATATTCCAAAATGTTCGTGTATTTTCTTTTTAACTTTTATCCTCTCTTCTTCCACTGAAAGTTCCCGAAACCCCGTTTTGGAATTCGCAACCTTCTTTCCTCATGTCAATGATTTTCTTTCTAAAGAAACACTGTCTGAGCTCGCGGAGTGTTAATCAAGTGTGGGAGTATAAGGGGACATGTAAAACTATACTCGCCAATCAGGGGAGCAGCCGTCATTGCCTATCACGTAGTGGAGGTGCTCGTCGGTGCGAAAGGTCTAGATTATGTCTTGCATTGTGGTTGGGTATAGTGATATACATATTTTCTTTGAAAACATATCAACCATATTTTCTTTTTTTCTCTCTGCATTTATTTTCTTTCACCCTCACAATTTTAATTTTTTTTTATTCAAATATAAAATTTTAAAAATAAAAAATTCAATAAATAATTTTAAAAATATAAATATTTAAAATTCTTTTAGAATTCTAGCGCAAACACACTCTGAATGTTTTAATGCATGAAATTGCACACTAAACAGGTAGTTTGCGAGCCTCGATCCGTATATCCACCACTACTTCGTGTCCAATTCTTGAAATTACTTCAGCGTTGAAACCAGTGCAGATATGTTCTCATAAAGGAACAACCCTCCAAAGAACAGTTACCTTAATTAATTATAAAATCATTAAAAGAATATATACAACTAATAATAACTAATCAAATAATCTGTAATTAAATATCTAAGATAATCCTAATAGAATTTTATTAATGTGTTAAAAAATTACAGTATTTAATTTTCGGCTCCGTTAGATCCTATATTTGCCCCTTCTTCCAAATATGGATCCGTTGACTCACTTTAACTATACCTAAAACAGTTGAATAAATGGATGATAATTTGCTTGAAAAAGATGATAACTTGTAATAAGTAAATCATGAGGATATTGAATGGTGAAACAGGTTCAAACGTAGATGAACTTCCCAAAAATATAAAATTAAAAAATGTACAGTAGTTTAGCTTCCGTCATGGGACTCCCCACAAGTATGCGGTTTACTAAGGTATCTATAGTATTGGCATACGAGGGCAGCAAGAAAACTATAAATTCCTTACCCAGATGCCAGAAAAAGCAATGCGGGCCATACCAGCTTGTCCGCAAATCCGTAAAAGCGAACTGCTAAATTACCGAAACATCCCCATCGTGCGGTGCTCCCAATCCGACACAAGTCATGCCGCCCAAAGGACAAAACCATAATAATTCCACCATTCTAAATAAGCAACGTTACTAAATCAAATAAGAAATGATATTTTGACATTGCTTGAGTATTCTTAAAAAGAATTGTTTCATTTCAGGAAATTAAAAGTAGGAATGATTTGGATTCTGGAGAGGGACAAAGATGTCCAGCGAAGCAAGTAAGGTTGAAATCTCTATGATCGAAAACAGTGTCCTTGTGGCTCTCCTGGTGTCTCCTACTCTATTCTCCCCTTTCGTTGGCTTTTGAAGGTGAAACTTTTCCCCTCTTCCGTGAGAACAGAACAACCTCAGAAAACCCTAAACCCCTCCAACCCATTCCCACATTGTACTACCCTGTTAGTTAGTCAAGTAGCTTCACTCACTCTTTCTATTTCCAGAATGCCAAATCCAAATCCAAAGCACCTTTTCCACGCCACTCTCTTCCTCTCGATACTTCTCCAGGCGCTGTCTAAATCCACGATTGAGCCATGCTCGAACTCCGACTCATGCAACGCGCTTCTGGGATACACCCTCTACACGGACCTCAAAGTCTCCGAAGTGGCGTCGCTCTTCCAAATCGACCCCATCGCGCTTCTCACCGCGAACGCCATCGACATCTCTTACCCCGACGTGGAGCACCACATTCTTCCCTCGAAGCTCTTCCTCAAAGTCCCCATCTCCTGCTCCTGCGTCGACGGCATTCGCAAATCCGTCGCTACTCACTACAAGACCCGCCCCTCCGACACCCTCTCCTCCATCGCCGACGCCGTCTACGCCGGCCTCGTCTCCTCCGACCAGCTCCGCGAGGCTAACTCCATTTCCGACCCTTCAGTTCTTGATGTGGGCCAAAACCTCGTCGTTCCTCTCCCTTGCACCTGCTTCAACGGCTCCGATAACTCTCTCCCCGCGATTTACCTCTCTTATGTTGTTCGCCCCGTTGATACCCTCGCTGCCGTTGCTGCTAGGTACTTCACCACTCTCACTGATTTGATGAATGTTAATGCCATGGGAAGCACTGCTATTAACGACGGTGATATCCTCGCTGTTCCAATACCCGGTAATTAAATTAAATAATGTTACTTTTTTTTTTGTTCCTTACAATTTATAATTTCCTGTTTAATTGCTTACTCTCTCTTTTTTTTTTTTTGTTTTTTTTTTCTCTCGTGTTGCAGCTTGTGCTTCGAATTTTCCGAAATCCGCCTCTGATTTTGGCATGCTTGTCCCTAATGGAAGCTACGCCATTACCGCGGGGCACTGTGTGCAGTGTAGCTGTGGACCCAAAAACCTTGAGTACCGACTAAGCAACTCTTTCCTTTCTGTTTCTTATTTTATTTATTTATTATTCTTTCTTCACTTGTGCATAATCCTAGATTCTCTTTTTTGGGTGTGAAGTGAAAAATGGGCACTGTAGAGTTTGAGAAGGTGCTGCCTGTTAATAATGTTTGATGGTTTATCGTTTTTTTTTTTTTTTTTTTTTGCAGTTTGTACTGTATGCCGGCTTCTTTGGCTGTTTCTTGCTCCAGCATGCAATGTAGAGGCAGCAACCTTATGCTTGGGAATGTTACCGTTCAGCAGACTAGTGGTGGTTGCAATGTTACTGCTTGCAATTATGATGGCATTGTTAATGGCAGCATTGTAACAACGTATGTTTATTTATCCTCTGCATACCTGCATTTTCCCATTTAAATATTTTAATAATGTCTATTTTGCTTAACTGGTGTTTGAATTTAAGCTTGTTTAACATTTCTTGACTCCCTGCAGGTTGTCCCCTTCTCTTCAGCCTCAATGTCCAGGTTAGTGTTACACACGCACACACACCCTAAATGCACTGTACAATTCATTTTCTAATCGTTGTATTCCATTATAAAGATTTTAAGTATATTGTACATATATTTCTTTGTTTTGCTTTTCATTTTGGATGATTTATTTACCGAGATTTGTTCAAGATCCTATGTTGTCTAGTGATATGGCCAAAACAGCGTATTTAAGTGAGGGGTTGAGCAAGGGAGGGGTGTTGGAGATGACAACTTTGAATTCTGAAATTTCATTATGTTAAGAGATACAGACAATGAATCATGGTCAACCTTCATGCTATTTCTATGTGCTATGCATATTGTCAGCAACTCTATGCCAATTCTGAGTTTAAAATATAGAGTTGATTTGCAGAACTAGAATTTAGTTAGGTTTGATGTCGTGTAGCAATGTAGACAATCTGTATTTTGTTCTAGATCCTGGGTGGTCAGTGCTCAGGGATGTTATAGTTGCAATTCCTAATTTAACATACTCCCATCACCCCTAGCTCCCAAAAGAAAATTTGGTGACACTAAGTATTTCATAATTCACGAATCACCTTCTAAATATATTTTAAATGATGTTGCAGGGCTGCAGGAATTCCCTCCTCTTGTTGCCCCACCTACAACCGTTGCAAGGGACACGGTGTTTGCACCAGCACCAGCACCACTGTTCGATGGAGATGGTCCAGCATCACCCAAATCATCGCTGGTGCCTTCAACGGGGCTTCCAGGAGGATTCTCTCCTGCAAATGGCCCTATTAGCGGCATATCTTCTGGTGCTTCGGCTGCATGCTCCTTGGTGAAACCATTTCCCGCTTTGACGTATGCACTAGTGTTATTGCTTGTCAAGTTGATGATACCCGTGGCATTGTAATCTTCTCAATTTTGTGGTGGGTTTAGTTGGCCTGCTACTTGTGTTTGTGACAGGTGCTCTGTCTATTGTAGCTGCTAACATTCATTTTGTACCCTTGAACTGATTTGTGAATCTGGAAAACTATGGGATTTCAGGTTTCATCTCACGCTTAGCCATTTATTTTTTGGTGCTTTGCTGAATTATCGTGTTTTTCTACAGTCAGTAATTTTAGGTATAATCTGGGTCAATCTGTATAGAAGCTCTAAATCGGTTTTATTATTATTTTTACTATTTTTTTCTTTTTGTAATGCTAAGTTAATTGACATTCTTGTTTTTTCTGCCAAATCTAATACCTTTCTTTAGATATTTGATAACAATTTTCTCTACCATGGTCCAATTTAGGAGTGCAACCTAATGCAAATGAGAACAGAATCACATGACTTTTGTCCTCTTGTTTCTTAATTTTCTTTAAAAAAAAGACCGCAAATCTGATAACCACGAGTCTCTTTTTAACTTCAAATTAGGGGCAGGAATTGAATGCATATACATTTTTTGGGTCTGAAAGAACAGATGATTATTCATACAAATGTTGATAGGAGCTCAAATTATTAAACTCACCATTCAGAGTAAGTAAACTCAAATCATTATAATCAGTTGCTTTTATGTATTTAAGCAGTATATAGAACAAATTAGCTACTAAAGTGACCAGTCTTTTGAAGAAAACTATGCAAAATAATTAGACTAGAAGCTAAGGATAGTCATCTTTTCTATGCATTCGTGCAACAAGCATATTTGCAACTGTTGGATTAAAATCAAACAGTTCAGATTTCAAATGTGTATTTTAAATCTAATTTACTGAAATAAAATGAGTTATTTAATTCCTCTACGGAATTCAACACTTGTTATATAGTCAAACTCGATGCTGGTCTGAGAGTATAAACAGCTTGTAAACAACTAATTTTGCCGAATTTACCACTATTTATATGAAGTTAAAAAAAATGAGAGAAAAGAATGAATAAAAGAAATTAATAAAACAAAAAAAAAGAAAATAAAAGAGAGAAAAATGGAAAATTAAAAAAAGAAAAAGAAAATTACACTCTAAGCCCTAAGCTATTAACTCATGTTGAAACTAATTCAAGCCATTCCATAGACTCAACACACTCTAACCTAAATTCTTATGTGTCTTTGGTTTATAGTTGGGAGAACCCCAAATGATTCGTTGTATTAAAAGTTATGAATTTTTATTTCTTAAAAAATATGCATGAAAATGTGTGTTCATTAAAACAAATGCATCCCAGGTGTTAGTCACGTCCTCATTTGTCAACGTGCTATGTTACCCGCAAGGCATTCTTCCCCTTTAACCGGACACACCTGTTAGCCACTACGAGTGCTTCTAACAAGCATTTCCATCTTCAATTTGGGCACTGAACTGTTAACAGAAGGCAAACTTCAATTGGTAATCCGTCTTGGTTTTCTCTGTAATTATTATTGTATAAAAAACATGTCTTGTATTAGGTATTCTTTTGATGGTGCCTGAATCATCCTTCTGGTTTTAGCCTTGAGTTGTCGTCAATGGCTTTTATAATACCGTTTGTTTGCTGCTATGCGGTTTATTCTTCTCTCGCTAACTAGTTGTTCGACAAAATGCCTGAACTAATAAAAGTTGGTAATTAAAAAATTTAAGATTAAGAAATTGTTCCTTATAGTATTTTTTATTTTTTCAGGAAAAGAACTTGGGCCTAAAATCCCGGGAAGTGTTAATTGCATCGTTGAGCTGCCAAGAAATGAGTTGGAAGTGAAAGCAGAAGACACAGCACACACACCATGCCTTCTGCTTCTTCCAAACTCTACGCAGGTCCTTTGCACTCTCTCATCACTCAATCTCTTATTCACTCTACACCAATTCCATTGACCCCTCTTTGTTTGTCTGCTTTGTTGCAGATGACGTGAGCCTCCTCGTTGTAACGCTAGACACCAACCCTTTCTTCTGGAGCACTTTCCCCTTCCCCTTCGCCGAGTTCCTCTCCCAAGTAACACACGCACAAACCCTAATTCAACACTTCACCTCTCTGATTCCAATCTCAAACTTCTCTTTATCTCCTTTTTCCCAGGTACTCGCTTTTCTCAACTCGATCTTGCTCCTTGGCCAGCTCAACCAGGTGATCGTCATCGCCACCGGATGCAACTCTTGCGGCTACATTTACGATTCCACTTCCGATAAGAACCATGGCTCCACCACCGGTACAATGCCCGCGCTTTATTCCAATTTACTTCACAATCTCGATGAGTTTCTCGCTAGGGACCGCCAATTAGATGCCGACGCGGCTCACGCACCGGGAACCGTTCCTTCTTCGCTGTTATCAGGCTCCTTGTCCATGGCGCTTTGTTGTATCCTTATCACTATTTCAGTTTCTAAGTTGTTTGGATTTTTGCCAATGTAATTGAAAACACCTTATTTTAACCATTTGGCCTTTTAATTTTTTTTTTAATTGACAAATGTTAGTTATTAATTATTATTTTTTTGTTAGCGGAAGAATCAATTAGTTATTAATTATTATTTTTTTGATAGCGGAAGAATCAATCTCATGTGTTTTTTCTCCCTCTCTTCTCCTTTTACTACCAAGTCAACCTTATAAGAGTACATTAGGCCTTTTATTTGTTTGACCTGATAGGGTTATCAGATATACAGAGAGCTTTTCGTTCGGGACCAATGCCTCCTCAGCCTCGGGTGTGTATTTGCGTGATTAACCGCCATGCTGTTATTACATGGGGTTTTATGTTATACTTGAATATGATATAAGTTGCAACTTGCTACTGAAGCTTAGTCAACTATGGTTGACTTTTGCCTTTTTTACTGCATTAATGAGCATCATTGTGGGTGGTCATTGGAGTTTGAAAATGATATGCGTGTCCTGTGTGTCAACTAAATGTTGATATTGCGGGGTTTTGGCTCTGACACACTCTTCTTTCTGGTCTTGGTTGTTTGAATTCATTGATGCTAATTAATTTTGTTTAGTATTATTTTCGCTTGTTTGTAGAATGATTGAACATAAAGATTGTGTCCTCGATAAACTTTCCTATGGGTCAATATTGAATTGGATGCTCCAAGTTATGAATTATTTTTAATATCTAGTTTATTTGGAACTGGTTTAAACTGGAGATGGTTTTTGCAAACTTCCTGCTGGAAATTCGTTTACGTGATTGGTCTCATCTTTGTTTTTAATGATATATTGGCTATTGCTGTTATAGGAATCTTGTATTTTCAGTTGATCACCATTTTGTTTTTTTTTTTGGATTTCTTTCCTACTTGTGGATTTTAAATAATTGTTATTTTACTAACTGATTTATTATGAACAGATTTTATGTTTGCAAGGGGTTGCTGATGGACCAGAACAGTATGTTCCTCGTTACATTTACTTTTTATATATTTAAATATTGCATTGACCCTTGAATTCAAATCACACCTTCTATCCTTTTCAGGTATGTGGCAATCATGAATGCAATTTTCTCTGCACAGCACTCTACAGTATTTACTGAATCTTTCACTTTGCTTTTCTTTTTGGTTAAATTAGTTCTTTAGTCCTCTAATTCATTTTTTAGATTCAATTTGGTCTTCTAATTTTTATCGGATTCAATTTGATATTCTAATTTTTTAAATCGATTCAATTTGATCCTTCATTCTAAATCGTAAGAAATCACATTTTGTGGTGGTTCAAAACTGTCATTAAGTGGTTTTAAACCGTCTCAAAATGCACATTTTCCAAAAAAATGAATTGGTTTTAAAAATTGGAGAACCAAATTGAACTAAAAAAAACTAGAGGACCAAATTGAATCAGTTTTAAAAATTAAAGGACCAAATTGAACAAAAAAAAAAATTAAAAGACCAAATCGAACCTAAATAATAAATTAGAGGACCAAAAAAACTTGTTTAACCTTTCTTTTTTCTTTCAGCTTTGGCCTTTTCCTTGCCAGCACACTGTTATGTAGTTAGGCAATTCTCAGCAATATAGCTAAGACATAAAGATTGTTTGTATTTTGATGTGTAACTAATACCTATGCGTAACTAATATTTTATATTGTAGGTTCCTATAGATTCTTGTTATATTGGTTCAAACAATTCTGCATTCCTCCAGCAGGTAGTTAAATACATAAATACACACTATTGAACGAGTTGGTATTGCAGTTGTAGAATATGTATTGTTGACTCTAGTAATTTCTTTTTGTGTTTTGAATGACAGGCTTCATACATAACTGGTGGAATATATTACAAGCCTCCCCAATTGGACGGGCTTTATCAATATCTTTCAGTAAGCTTGTGTTTTAATTAACCGCTTTGAGAGGAAGTTGTTTCACTGGCATGCACGAGAAATGAGTGACATGCTCTTGTAGTGTTGTATTGTATGCCTTCCTTCCTGAGAGGAAGTTGTTTCACTGACAGAATTAGTTTAGAAGTTGATGACACAACTAGTTGCTATTCAACAAATAAGTCCATAAATCTGTTTGGTAATACTAGAAATTGGACAAAAATCTATTTAGTAGCATCTGCCATGTCAGCATTCTCTCCCTGCCCCTTGTTTTTCCTAAAAACTGTGGACTTGGGCTGCTGATTTGTTAACTGTCCATTTGGGCCCATATTCTCTTTTAGGGTCTTAACAGGTCAAGTTTGGTTTCTTTGTTTATTGACTATGTAGTTCCTAAAACAGAACAAAACAATTGAGTGAATTGACTTATTATTTTCTTCTAAAGAAACTACAACTCAACCAAATAATGTAGCGAAAGTGAAAAACTAATGTAATGACTCGTTGTACAACGGTCTCAAACTCAAAATTTTAATGATTGACCTCTAACAGAGGAATAAAAATAAAATATTTTTCTTGCTATTCAGGTTCAGGTTATTTGTCTTTTCAATTTTACTTTTTGTTTTATGTCTAACTGTAATCTAACCTTGTGTATGCAGACAGTGTTTGCAACTGATTTGCATTCTCGTGCATTTTTACGGCTTCCTAAATCTGTGGGTGTGGATTTTCGTGCCTCGTAAGTTTTTCCTTTCCTAGTTAACCGTTTCCCATTTTAGATTTCTTATTTTCATTTCTTTTCTCTCTGTTTCCCCCCTCCTGTAAATCTACAAACATTTGGGCTACAACCTAGCTATCATTATACTTGTTTTTTTTTTAACTCCAATTGGTCCTTTTTCTTCCCTTTTAGTTTATGTTGGTTTGAAGATACATGCCTATTTATGGATCTGTTCTTATATTGCTTCTGTACAGTGGAGACGGCAAATTGTTTTCTTTTTTATAAGATTAAATGAGATTGTCCAGCCAAAGTCTTTTTAGGTAACCCATGGTTGACTGATATCAAATATATTTATCCCATGCTTTTGAGCTGTCATTGACACTTGACAGTCCATGGTTAGTAAACCATGATGTATACAATCAGTAATGCAATTTTTAAAGCCTAAATTCACTAAATATAGACAGGTGATTAAGGGACACTTTCATATACTTCCTCGATATAAATTAGTACGATGTCAAATGAATCCGACAGAGTATTGAAGTTTTTTTTGTGATGGATGATACGTGAAATGTAATTTTAATGGATTTATACAAGTTGTGTGATACTCCTTTTGTGCTGGCAATTCTTCTGTTTACTATAGAAATTTTGAGACCTGCACCTCGATAAACTGTATGAATTATGCAGGTGTTTCTGCCATAAGCAAACAATTGACATGGGCTATGTGTGTTCTGTATGCTTATCCATATTCTGTGAGCACCATGATAAGTGTTCAACCTGTGGGTAAGTGTTTATTTCTCTAACTTATTGTGGCCATTTGTCATTCTATTTCCATAAGCTTCTCCATATGCTATGCTTCTAACGAGTATAAATATTCATTATTTAGTTAGGAGATAATAAGAATTTGTTCAATTTTTACAGAAAAATTTCCCTTTTCAATTGTATGCTTTTATAATTTACTAGATTATTATCAGGCCGCTATTGCCTTTTTACAGTTTGGTACAATTATTAGAGTTTCTCTCTGTTGCTGAATTTTATAGCCATATCTTTGGCGGAAATAATTATTAGTCAGACTTTACTTATCTCTCAGTTGAACTCCAGATTAGTCAGGGTCCTTTTCCCCTGATGAACCGGAGGGTTAAGACCGAAAAATTTAGGGGTTAGCATGTCAAGAAAAGCTATGAGATGAAGAAGGCAATCCCAGCTGACTAAGATGAAGTTTTCAGCCCTGTATTTGGATAATCTCTTGATAATAACTGCAAATGCGCAATATTTCCATAAGCAAACAATTGACATGGGCTATGTATATTCTGTATGATTATATTCCAGCATGTGTTTCTACAAGGAAAATTACATTTTAGTCTAAAGGCTATATTGGCTACTAAAATTTTCTACCAGAAAAAATACATTTTAGTCTATTGGCTACTAGCCTATGAATTCAATGATAGCTTTTTTTTAATGTATAATATTTAGCCACATACTATTTTACCACAAGATCTCTACTTTTGGATGAATATCTTGGCAATACTTGCTTTTCTTCATTAGTTTGAATTTTTGTTAGTACTAGATTGTGTATGTAGTATGCTCGTTACTGGGTATTGACCTTTGAGAATCCCTGGCTTGAGAGTTTTAAAGGAAAAATGAATTCTTTGTGAATTTATTATCCCGAATAATGTATTTTAAGTGTGTATATAGAAAAGATTAGTTAAAAGCAGACCTGCAATATATGATGAATCTATTGCCTTCGTGTCTTTGTTAATTTGAAAATTAGAAAATTCTGTCAATCATGAGTTGAAGTATCAGAATGAATGTTAACTAAATAGAGAAGCACAAATGGAAATGCACGTTAGAGTGAAACACGAGTGATCAGACCAACATATTTTGGCTTTTCAGGATTCAGGATGTATTATTGAGACCCAGGTTGTTGAATGGGAACTTGGTCAGTCGTTACTGCATTATTATCATTTAGCTCTATTGTAATTTGTCTTTGCACTTTCTGCAGGTCTGTATTTGGCCAGGCTCAACTAGATGCCTCAGCAGCCGACCGGCAAAGAAAGGCTTGATGCATTATGTTGCATCTGAGTGCATAACATATTTTGTCACATTTATCAAGAGAGCTGATCGATTAAAGTTCTTTTCATACCTGTAGCATAATGAAATTTTGAAATCAAATTTCTTTTGCATCTGTCTTAGTGGGAAACTAAGTTTGTCATGGAAATTATTGTAGGCCTATAAAAAGTCAGCATCGATCTGAAGGTTTCATTAGTTGCTTAGCAGGATCTCTCCATATTGAGGCTGCAGAAAAGGCATTTTATCTGAAAGTTTAATTCCCTTTGAAATCCTTGATTTCCAGTATGTTCACATGGCTTTTTGTTCTACCGGAGAAGGCCTACAAGGTTATATTAAAAGGTGTAAAAGACAACGTAATAAATAACGTGGATTGAACACTTGAAATTTGGAGGAAAAACTTTGACACATTTTTTTAAAAATAATATAAAATAAAAAGTAGACATTTTGAAGAAAAAAACTCAAACTTTTAACCTAAGTTATGTTTGACAGAACTAGTTAAAAAATAAAAAACTAATTTATTAAATTATAAATGTTTAATAAAATAAATTGTTGAAGTAGTTTAAAACTGTAAAATGATAAAAAATAATAAATCATGATTTATTTAAAAAAAGTAACAAGAAAATTGAATAAATATATTGAGGATAAAGTGTAAGAAATATAAAAAACTTTAACCTAACGTTTTAAAAAATGATATTTTAAGCAATGATTAAAAAAAATACTAGGATTATGTTCAACAAAACATTTCACCTAGTTTCTAATTATTTATTTTTATTAGTTGAAAAATTTATTCCACTGTTGGACAAATAAATTTATTTTAGTAATTTTTAATTTTTTTAAATGTTACTTGAAGTATTATTTTTTAAAATGTTAATTTCTAGTTGTTTTTATATTTTCTTTCACTTTTATTCTCAATATATTTATTCATTTTTCTTGTTACCTTTTTAAAATAAATCTTGATTTTATTATTTTTATGTCATTTATACTTTTTACCTACTTTAATAATTAATTTTACTTAACACTTTTAATTTAATAAGTTAATTTTTTAACTAGTTTTATTCAACATTATCTAGAAAAATTATTTACCAAATCGCCAAATAAGATTTTTAGCTAATAAAAAATTTAAAAATGAATTAAATATCTTGTAAAAAATAGTCATAATTGTTTTTCAAAGCAATTAACTTGAAAGTTACAAAAATTATTTTTTGCATTATCAATGTTTGTATAGTAAAAAATTATTTCGGTTGTGAATGTGAAATAATTTTGTATCAAACAGAAATAGTAGTTTTATATCACAGATATTAGTAGAAAATAGAAAAAAGAATGGGAAACAAAATTTCATAATAATAGTCATAGGAGAACAGAAGCATATGTATCCGCTGGGTCACACTCACGCACAGGTATTTTCGAACAAACGGAGAGCACTGAGGAAGTGTGTGTGTGTGTGTGTGTGTCTGAGGAAGTGTGCCCTAGTTTGAATTTGAATGCTAACACACTGCAATTTCACTACTAGCATTAGCAAAACGAGAATTGGAAGTTGAGAATTCGCAGCGAGAAAGAAAAAGAGAAAGAGACATGGCAGAAGACAGCGAAGGGACGGCAAAGAAGGAGGAGATTTTAGAGTCTCAGATTGAAACCGCTATGCGCTCTCGCGTTTCTCTCTTCAAGGAACAATCTGAGTGAGTAACTATTCTCTTTTCAAAATTTTCTTCGTTGCCGCTATTCTTAAATCATTAAGTACCGTTATTTCTGTTTCGTTTTTCAATGCAGCTCCTTGACGTTCGAGGGTGTTCGTCGATTGCTCGAGAAAGACCTGGGATTGGAGGAGTATGCTTTGGATGTGCATAAGAGATTTATCAAGCAATGCTTGCTCAAGGTACTTTTTTTCGCTCTTTAATTCGAATCCCTAATTTCAACTTAGTTAGTATGCGTAAGTGGAAGCTACTAGGGCATCACACCAAAATTAGTTTTTTTCTGCTTTTTCGTTGTTTACTAGTGAATGCATTCGGTAACCAACCCTAAGTCATGAACGAGTGACCTCTTTAGCAAAACAATTATTCGCGCTCCAAATTCGCAGAATTTTCTTTTAAATCTTATGGTTCGAAGTCATGTGTACTGTTTGTTTAACATTTGGTAGCTGAATAAATTGATTTCGATAAGCACAACTGTCATTGCTTGGATTTTATGAGGGGCAGTTGTTCTCTTTATTTAACCAGGACCTCAATGTATTACTATGTTTAACCAGATTTATGTATGATTGGTATTAGTTTAGTACAATTGACAAGTGTATGGTGGATCCGGATTGTTAAATATCTGTTATAGCGCTGTCAGAATGCTATAACATAGCATTTTTCAACCCCTCTGCCATAGGCAGTCTGTGAAGGGAAGTCCGCTATAGCGGTACCTTAGGCTGCACAGGCGTGTTTATTTGGCAGAAATTTGGCCTTCTACCATATTCCGCCATTGGAAACCTTGATAGCGTATTTGTGTTGCACTTTGTTTAATTTTATGATTTCTGATGTCATGTAGAATGCTTGGATTTTTTCTTATGTCTTTATATCAATGCGCGTTTTCTTACCTTGTTGCTGGTAGTGCTTAGAAGGGGTTGGAGATGATGATGGGGCAAAGATATCAGGGAAAGAAGGGGAAAAAGGTACAAGTACACAAGAGTCAGAAGAACCAAAAGAAGAATGTGAAGCAAAAGATGCGAAGGATCTTTGCCCTGAAGATGAGGAGAAAATGGAAGACTCTCCAGTCTTAGGTCTTCTTAAAGAACAAAAAAGGGCTAAACTTGAAACCAAGGATGATAAAGGCAATGGAACCAAAGTAGTTCCAATTGAGGCCCTAATTAAGAAAGCTGTTAGAAAAAGATCTTCGTACATCAAGGCTAATGCAGAGTATGCTGCTGATTTTTTCAATTATTTATAATTCTGACCTCTCTTTATGACAAATGACAATGCACTACATGTCCTTATCTTTGGTACATTTATTCACATTAACTGATTCTTTGGCTATAGTTCTTATGGTATGACACAGGGTAGTTTTCCACTTGTTAATTTCAGGAAAATCACTATGGCTGGTCTTCGTCGACTCTTGGAGGAAGATCTTAAACTTGATAAATTTACTCTGGATCCCTATAAGAAGTTTGTAAGTCAACAGCTTGATGAGGTGAGTGGAAAATCTATTAAGTGTCGTTGATGCCCATGAGAAGCACAAACACACACTATCTGATGCTTAGCATGCCTCTTTTAAATGTGAAGGTATTAGCATCGTCTGAAGTTCCCAAACCTTCAAATAATGCTAAGAAAATTGTTAAGAAAAAACCTGATACCAAAGTAACTAAAAAGGTCAGCAGTGAAGAGAACTCTGATACTTCAGATAAGGAGACTGATGAGGAAGAGAGTGAGGAAGATGAAGTTAAACCTAGGAAAAAAATTGTTCCAAAAGGCAAGGTGAAGACTTCTGTCCAACCCAAAAAGCGTAAAGGAGAGGAGACTGATCTATCCAGTAAGAAAAGGGTCAAACCTGCTAAAGCAACCTCAGAAGACAATAGTGATGCAGAAGATGATGGGAAGAACTCTGAAGATGATCAGTCCTCTTCATCACCTGAGAAACCTTCCAAGGTCATACTAATTTATTGATCTTATGCTGATTGCAAACAGAAATGCCTGGTATAATTTGAAGAGTTAAGGCCATAGCTATAATTATTGAACAATCACAATCTTTTGGTTGAATAACAATTCCTTTTTCAACTTTTTTTTGTCAATTTCTACAAGTTAGATGTATGAGGTATATTTCATTCTTTTTTCTCCTGAACTACAGAAGAAAGAAGTTTCAACTCCTGTGTATGGTAAACATGTGGAGCACTTAAAGTCTGTTATTAAAGCATGTGGAATGAGGTAATTTTCTTCCTTGGATTCCTTTTTATGAACCTAGATCTTTGTTCAGGATGATAGTTTGATATTATAATATTTCTATCAGTGTTCCTCCTGTAATTTACAAAAAAGTCAAGCAAGTGCCTGAAAACAAACGAGAAGAGCAGCTAATTAAGGAGTTGGAGGAAATACTGTCTAGAGAAGGGCTGTCTTCAAATCCATCTGAAAAGGGTGAGCTCATGTTTATTAGTACTCCCTCATCCCTGGATATTAGCTTCAATATTTCATCCTGATTGAATAAAATATGTATCCATTTGTCTAGGCTTGGAGCTGTTGTTATCAGCTATCCCAATTATCTTTCATACAACCCAAACGATTGAAACCTTTGCTAGTTTTACCTTGGTATTCTTTGTTTAGTTCTGATTAATTTTGAGATGTGAGAAACTAAACTTAATTACTTGTGTTGTGAGTACAATATAAGCATTATTAAATTGTCCCATAATTTGTTCGTACTTTAAAATGAATTAATCTATGTGACGTTCTTAGGGCCTAGACTTCATTCAGTATGTATATTTTGGAGTGAAACTTAACATCACAAATTGAAAATAAAAATTGGACATTTTTATTGATATATCTTGTTTTCCTTGTACAAGTATCATTCTACACTATTGGAATTAGATAACATTGTTTTAAGTAGTTTAGTCTCAGATAATGGTACCTGTATGGAGGGGGCACACTTGTATGTAAAACTAAAATGAGTATTTGTCCTGTAAAAAATTTAAGTTTGGCAGGTTACTCTAATATCTGAAACTAGATGGAAGGTAATGTAATTTTAGTTGACCTCTGAGGAGGGTTGGGCTAGTGTAAGCTTCCCTGTTTATTGGGTAATTTTAAATGTCATGTCTACATTGAGCTGCAGATGTGGCAGCCTCTGATATGGTTTCATTCTATTTATTTTTCTCATTTACTCAGAAATCAAGGAAGTAAAAAGGAAGAAGGCGAGAGCCAAAGAACTTGAGGGTATTGATCTAAGCAATATTGTGTCAAGTTCACGTAGAAGATCAACAAGTAGTTATACATCTCCTCCACCTCCAAAGCCGAAGGTTCCAGTTGAAACTAGTGGCAATGGGGCTGAATGTAGTGATAATGATGATGAAGACAATGATAATGAAGAGGATGAGGAAGAGGATAGTGGTGACGATGATGGAAGTCAGAGTGAAGAATTTAATGATGGTAAATCTATTTAAAATATGTTAAGGCTTTTCTTTGTTTTCAGTTTATTGTTTATATTACATATCATAGGGAATAATGTGTTTTCTTTAGTGCTTTTTGCAGTGGTTAAGTAGTTTGTTGTTAATAATAATTACTAACTGCTTTGATAGGGTCGAAACATCATTGATAGTTGTTATCAATTATCAAATGATTTCAACATTTTATAGCATTGGGCTTAACCCTTCTAACTTATGTTACGTTTTGGTAGCTATCTGATATCCCGACAGTAATACTTAAAATATCTGGATATTAGTTATTACTGAATTCTGATAAGGTCCTTGTATTCTAGGACTTGATTAGTAAGTAACCCGAGGTTCTGAATATGCTAAGCACACCACAGACAATGGCAGCTAATCACAGCACAGTAAAGAATCTTTGATTTGAAGAATCACTCTTGGGAAATAAAGAATCTTTTCAAGTTTTTCCCTTAATTTTCCTGTAGAGATGGGTGATGAAATATTTTGGGTGCATTTTGCATTTCATTTTTCTATATCTTTTCGTTTCCTGTTACCCAATTTCCTTCTGTGGTTATCTTTTAAGTTTTAATTGTTTCTTAATATAATAGAGAGGAAAAGGTGAGCTGCACTTAGTACACAGCTTATTGTGAAGCAATTTTACGGAACACTTGTCAAACTGTCTGGTGAATTATCTTCTCTATTATGATAACACGTGTTACATTTTTTGGGAAGTGGTTGTCCTTACATTCTCTCTTTCTATGCAGATGAAGAGGACAGTGATTGAACTCGGGCAGATTCCACAATAATTATTAAGGCGAATTTTTTCACAATTAATTAGGAGGTGATGATGTATAATGTAATGTCTTGTAACGTATTTGCTCTCTTGCTTTATTTTCTGTTGTTCCAAATATATAATGTGGTAATGGCCAATACTTTTTGCTAGTTGCAGAAGTATTAATTTAGTTTCTTCCTTGGTCCGTTGATAGTAACTTTTGCTTTGACAGAATTGGTTTAAATTTAGTATATTTTATATCCCCTACGAATCACCTTTGCCCTTAGATCAATAGATTGCCTCATCTCAACAGTGAGTGGCAGCATGGTCGTCTGTTTAAAATTTATGTCCAAATTTAAGTTTTGTTTAACTTGCTTTTAAGTCTACACTAAGCTAAACCTGAGATAAAATTGAATTGTTTAAAGCATTAGATAGTTTGAAAGAGTTTATATAATTTTGTCCACCTCTTATACTCTTTTGTTAAAATCCACATTTCTTCTTTAATAAATGTCTTTTTAAATTTTGAATTAAAACCTCAAATTTCAAACCAGACCGCGGAATCCGATTATATAGTTGGACTTCATTGGATTGTATTTTTGGGTCGGGGGAGTATTTGCCGGGGTCGAGCCTTGTTGGTCCCCTTACGTGTCATGATTCTATACTATGTGAGTTGCCAAAAATGGACAAGATTTGTTTTTGAATGAGCTTGGGTTGGATTCGACTTTGGGTTGTCATTTTAAAAAAAATCAACATAAGGCTGACCAATGTACATGACATATTGCCATGTGTTTGCTGGGCTTCAAAACCAACATTGTTTACCAGGACTGGAAAGAATTATTAAATTTCATTTGAAAATGTCCATCATTAGAAGATTTCAGGTTTTTGACATGTATTTGATTAATTTTTGTTGTTATATGAGTTGACACAGTTAATTTCATTGTAAGAAATATGAGTTCAACGAAGAAAGACAAGTTATCTTTCATTTTTTTTTTGTATTTTTAAACAAATTGATATGGAACTAATAGAGTGTGATGATACTTGAGAGAAATTTTAAATATTATCAACTGCATAAAAACATCATATATCATAAAAACCTATTCATATAATAACGTACGTATAATCCTTGGAATAGAGGAAAAATAGCAAGGAGATGAGTATACAAGGCAAACCAGATCAGATGATCTTATCAAATGATTTTCATTCATATATGCACTAGCAAGTCATTTAACATACTATTAGGTTTAGATAGGAAGAATCAGATATATCCTACAAACACGGAATTTCAATTTCTATTATCAATGATTTGGTGGATAATCTGTATGTATTTTTTAAGTGTTTTTTAAATCATAGTGAGTTTTTGAAATTCAACTCATGTTTTTTTTTTGAGAAAAAAAAGTAAGTCATTTAACATTTTATTATTGAATTATATTATTAAAAGTTTTAATTACTTTTAGAACGTTTTATGGGCCTTGAATCATATGAGTATGGCTTGGTATAATATGTTTTGTGGTGGTAAATTGATTGTTTAATTTGCTCAAAATGATATATATTGATATGTACATTGGTGTTGTCATGTATCTACGCACATGCATGAATTATAATGCATTTGAATATGGTGATGTTCTTTAGTTTTTATGGAAAGGTTCAAGCTTTGAACTTGCAATAGGACTTAAGAACACAAGAAAATTGAAACCTTGGGATTGTGATGTGATGGGATTGTGAATATGGTGATGAAACCTTGGTAATGAGAAAAAAATACTCTGATTTAAGATATTAAAATAAGTTAGAACACTTAATCCAATTGATTGGCAAGACTAGTGAAGGATTTGGCCAAAGATTGCATAAAAAATTAATTTTTAGCAAAACAATGGGCATTTTTTTTATAATCTTTAGTATACTGAGATTAATTAGATAAAAGTGATTAAAGTCATTTTTAATAAATTATTAACATTGGAAAAGAATAAAAAAAGTGAATCTAGACTAGTTTTAAAGACTAGAATAGAAAATCTAAAAGGGGAACAACCCAAGTTTTTTGATTAAAAATTTAAAATAATAATATAATTTTTTGAAGCCCTAATTTGAAGATGAAATTAACTCACTCGCTAATCAACACATTATATGAAGAATTAATTAAGAGGTTATTAATGGCCAAACTTAAGTGGGAAACCACGTGTGTGGTAGTGCTTTTATGATTTTGAGGCTGTAGAGCCGAGACACATTGAGAGATTCAGTTTATCTCAACAAGAGAAGAGAAGTAGGAAATAGATATAAGCATGGTTTTGAAATCTGAATCGAATCGAATCGACCAGTTCACACATTCAGTCCAATGATTCCTAAAAATTAATGTGTCCTTAAATGACCTCAAAATTGTTGAATTAGTAAAAAATTGATGAAATCCGATGGGTTAATCGGTTCATTTAAAATTGTTTTTTTTTTAATTTCAAAACGACATCATTTTAGTTTTAAAAAAATATTCTAATTTATGAAACTTTTAAATGAAGTTTACTATTTATTATTATTAATTTATGTACATTATGTTATTTTTTGTTAAATATTATTATGATATTATATTAAAATATTAATTTTTTTTATTAAAATAGGTTTAATTCTGGTTGAACCATTAACCTTTAAACCAATATTTTTACCGTTTTGATGACCGGTCCGATTCCAATAACATTGGATATAAGGATGATAAAGTATGTACATTTGGTGTTGTCATGTATCTACATGCATGTGTTATATATGTGTTGTTGGATAAAAGCATACATCCTGCATGTGTCCTGAGATCGATGTGAAGGAAGGTTAGCCAAGATCGTTGATATTGACTTTAAGGATTTGCGAATGTATTATTCCATAGGAGACTAAGCCTGTGCATTCTTGTGTTGTAGTAGCAACTACGTACCCCAAATGATTTGGCATATGGGGCATGTGTTTTTGACCAAAGAATTATGTTGATATATTTACCATTTGGGAGACATAACCAACTGATTGCTTGAATAAACATTTGTTAACTCTTTGGAGTGGTGTCTGTCTCATGCACGAGTATAAAGTTGACTTGCAGTTACATAGTATGAATGTATGATCAATGATTAATATATATACAATTCTCTATAGGATGATCTAGTATGGATATGTTGAGTTGTTGAGTATATTTTGATTGGTTATATTCATGCATGACTATGTTTGTTTGTGTCGTCGATCTGCACATACTCTTGTAGTACTTGCGTTCCGATTATGATTTTTGTGTTTATATTTTTGCTGCTTCGTTTGTGGTTGTTATATATGGTAAGTTAGAGATTTCATCTTCGGTCTACTTCATATGGATTCCATCAAGGATTTTAGAAGCTCCAAAGGTGTGTGGCGCTTCAACTATGAAGGCCATTACATGAGGTACAATATAGATATTCAATTTTAATTGTGTTGAGAGAAGAAATACACACAATTAAACAAAAAATATGCAGATTAAAAATGATAAGAAACGAAAAGTGCAATTAATTTGGTCAACATGTAAGTTGTTCTCATATATGACTGGCTTTAGCACATAGCGTGAATATTAAATGCAAGTGTTTGTTTTCTTTCAAATCGATCTAACTACTTTTTAAAAGTAATTGTTTCTTTTAAATGACACTTTAAAAGTATGATAAGCTTTTGAAAATTTAAATTATTTACGTTTTTCCTTCTTTCTTTCTTTTTCAGAGGTGCAGGTGTAAGTATTAATATAAATGGAAGATCGAACTTTTGCTTAGTTTAATGTGGTAATGTATTATTTTAGTAATTTCATGTCTAGCTTTGGACCAATAGGGTTAAATGCAAACATGTATTATAACAAATAATTTGTAAAGGCTTACTTAAAAAGATTAGATGTCGATATTCATTTGAATGTGGCTTTGCCACTGAATAAAAGCACATATTATTTTGGTGCACTAAATTAAAGCTTATGCATTATGTAAAAAAAAGTAGGAAAATGAAAAAAGAAATCATATAAGAGCTTTTTGATGCAATTACAAACTTAATTAATTAACCTGTAAATGTGTGATGTGGTTTTAACTTTTGAGAAATGTTTTTCTAACCACCATATAAAATAAGTGCCTCAAAACAAAAACTCTATGACAAAATAACGTAACACAAACACACGCTCAATAATGTTATGTTTCGTTTCGGGCATAACTATCGGATAGCTCATGCAAAAAGTCGTGTTAGTGACTAGGTATTTTGATCTTGAATTTTTTTTGGACTTTGTTGACGTTATAAAATTATAAAGCCATTTTTATCTCTAAAAAAGTATACTTGTCTTTATTTCGGTCAAAAAGGTGAGATTTCTTTAGCAAGAAAGTAGGTAGCGTCCAATTTCTTTCTGTCTGGGGCATGCACACTTTAATTTTGTACAATAATGATGCATTGATCTTATGGTCATGGTAGCTAGTGTCTCCTCCAAACTCCAAAGAACAAAAAAATACGATGGATATACATCATACATATACATCCATCTTAATCTATCACGCGTTAGTGTCCAATTAAGTAACATGTAGCCAATTCTACTTTAGTACTAAAGCATCGCACATCATTGATCGATATGAACATTATGCATTAGTACTGATCTATCACTTTGAGTTGGAAATCAAGAAAACTGACAGAACTTCAAAAGTTCAAGAAGGGACTAAATTATTTTCATTATTTAACAATTCTTGAAAATATAATTATGTATCTTTAATTAAAATGATTACTTAACTAATAGCCAACGTGGTCATAGTTTTAAATATCGTGATATAATATGTAAGAACTTCAAATTTTATTTTAATTACTAAATCATGTTGTCCCATTCTTACTAAATATTGACTCACAAAAATTAATAATAAATAAAAATCCCACATAACAAATCACTCATATGTTTCTAATCGAAGATGTTGATGAATTTCGAAGTTAAAGTGTGGAAGCAACTATTGTGATAGAGAAGTTAGCAGATTTGATAATAAGCTAGCATGTAGGGTAGGACCTACCAGCCACTAAGACTATAGTTGGAGATGATAGGTTGCCACTTGTCCATAAGAGGAATGCCCAAACAGGAAACTTAGCGATGGCGTGTGTGAACTAGCCTAACTTGGACGGCAAATACAAGTGTATCTCAATCTCATTTACAATGCTATAGCTAAGACCTAAGGACATTCGAGAAGAAAAGTAGTAGCACCAATGAAATTGATAGAACTGAGATTACCAAAGCCATCCACCCATTTGGGGTACAAATATTCAACTTATTAGAATCTAAATAATTGTAGTAGCAAAATCTATCCTACCTCTTATACTCAAGATTCTGATGATTTACTTTTTTTTCTTCTGCCTCGTGTTGTTTAGCAGTTAGATATGATATTGTATACGCAACAAATATAATGGAATTGCCACTACACCAAAAGTGTAAATCAATTGAAACAAGATTATTTTAATTTAACTAGTTTTCTTAAATTTGATTCTTGATTATCCTAAATTTATAGTTACATTAAATATTAGAAGAATTTTTTTTAATAATTTTATTTAACTCTAATAAGATTTGTCTTACCGTAAAATGTATCTATGGACCGTAATTCACATAAAAAAATATATAATAAAATTGTCTGGCACAATGTTTGTGATTGACGATCCGCCATTATTTTTTCTTTCTTGTGAATGCTAATTTAATTTGAGGTAGATGAAAGAAGTCTTTGGTGACATGTAAGCACAGAGCAGAGGGACAGTAAGTAGTAAACGTGATATTGCGACAAGCATATCCTATCCCCTAACTTGTATGTGTATGAAGTATGTCTGAATTTGCCGACTTCAATTCAATGGAACAAAACAAATTGGGGGATGACAGGGAAAACAACAAAGCGACCACTTGATTACCATGAGATAGAGAGGAACACATGCAGCTCCTTAACAGTAGCAATTGTAGGTCGTGGGAGTTACAGGGAAAGTGGAAATGATGTACGACTAAAATAATACTAATGTGATGACCTACAACCCATGGACATTGGAAAAGCAATCCAACACCCCAACATGAAGTGGAAAGTAAGATTCAACTTGTTAGAAGCTTTATTCTAAAGCATAGTTGAAGAGAAGAATTAATTATTATTTGGAAGATATATTAGTAGAGTAGTTATAATGGTTTGTAACGAGAACTTTATTATAGGAGAGAACGAATATTGTCTATAAGAGTTATTAAGAGAATTTCTTGACTTCACTTCACTTGTGAGAGGTGCGAGGGAAACGCAACTCTGCCGTTTAAATGCTTCTTCTAAGATTTTCAATATTCTATTTATTACACTTTAGATTCACTCATATGTGGTGAAACCGGTAACTACAAAATCTAAATAATTTTCTAATATGTTTACATTCATTATATATATGTATAATTAATGAAAAAATTTCATATTTTACCGTAGTTATATAAATAACTGAAGATTTAAATTTATTTAAATTTTTTCGTGTAAAAAAATATATTTCAATTTTGTAAAGACATAAAAATATATAGAAAATTTTACAAGAATAATTTTTGAATATTTTTATATTTATAAGTATGAAAAATATATATATTTTTTTTTTATATATATTATTTATTTTTATTTAATTTATTTAGCAGTATTTGCCTTGCTGCCTGTGGGCTGTGGCGCGTGTAGAGGCGTCGCGTGTTGCTCAGTTAGGAGGGGGATCTTTGTGACAGAAGTAAGTTGGAAGGAATCTGAATTTGATTCTCTTCGTTGTACATGTACTGCTGTTTGTATCCATTATGGAATTGCTGACACAAAAACCACATTGTCAAATCCTAGAATATTTTGTACCAAAAAATTCCTCGAACATTTGGCACATACATATACAGAATGACCTCATGCATGGCATATGTAAGATAATTATTCAATTACAATTAATAATTAATGTGTGATCTTATTCTCCAATTACTAAAAGTTGGAAATAGCTTTATACTAATAACCAGATTGAACCTGCCAGTTTGATTGGTGAACAAGCTTGTTAGACTAGTTATTATGCATAAAAGTTACAAAGAATTAGCTCGAATTGTTTGAATTTAACAACTGATCAAGAATTTACATTTTGGGATTAAATAACAAGTTTTTCACGTTTAATTAATTTGAAAGTGATTTTTAGAAGCTAATGATTATAGTTTATGTATCTTAAATTTGATTCTTCAACTCATTGTGCTTCTAAACATGTTAAAAGTTTGTTTAAACAATACTTTAACACAGTTCTCTTTAATATTAATCTAAATATAGTAGGTCTAATATGAAAGTAAATTAAATTGGTGTGTAACCATGCCAATTTATGACGAACACTTTTAAATCTTTCTACAACATTTTCATATTAATCTTTTTATTATTTTTAATGTACATGAGGTTTGAATCTAAAATATCATACAAACTATTTAAAATCTCATGACTGCCCTTAAGTCCTTAACGGGTATTAATCTTTCTATTTGTTTTATATGGTAAGCGTTATTTTTTCGAATGTTTTCAGTATGTTAAATGTATTTATTTTCTATGACGTATCAGAAAGATTTGTAAGGAAATTAAAAAATTATAAGAAAATATAACATTACTCTGTTTCATAATTAAAGTAGCGTTGTACGGTACGAAAATATTTAAACAAAAGAGCAAGAAGTAGTGAATTAACCAATTAAATTATTGTTATTTTTATTGACAATATATAGGAGGATAAAGTGAAATGTTTGCTTTTACTAAGATCTTGACACATCAGTTTGAACAATTTTCATGGAGAATCTCTTCGTTTAATTTATCTTTTCCCTTTATTATTAACTTGGTTATGAAAAATATTAAAGCGCTGTCTGGATCTGTTATATTGTCAAATCCAAGAATATTTTGCACCCAAAAAATTCCTCAAACATTTGGCTTAAAAATATATGCCGAAATGACCTCATGCGCGCATATATAGGATCAAATCATCCAGTATTCAATTAATATTCTCTTTACAACTTGCTATTAAAGTTCGAAGAAATATAGCCATAAAAGACATGCTAAACTGAATCTGATGAATACATTTTCAGTGTAAAATTTTACACATATATTCAATAGAAATTTATCTTTTGCCACGTTATATATATTATTATGAATAATATAATAAAGTGGTTGGTCAAATTTTTACATATTGATCAATACATGTTAACTTCATTGACACAATGGAGTTGTTTCTTGGTTCACTGTTTTAGATATTAGAATACGCAAACTACCCTATAAATGCTTTCAAACGTTAATCCAAACACATTTAAACAAGTTCAGTCATTTTCATAGCTACACCTAGATGTCCTGGCATGCTTGGTTTTCTTTTAGATTATGTTTGATAAAGAGGAAGAAAACAAAAGAGACGAACTAATTAGGAAAAAATTAGACAGAAGAAAAATAAATAAGAAATATAGTGAAAACATAAGTTGTTTGATTGAAGAGAAAGAAAATAAATAAGAGTGTTATCAAAAATATTATTTTATCTTTATTATATTTTTTCTTTTTTAGCATAATCATGTATAATTGGTTATGTGAATGACAAATAAATTATGCATGCTTAATTGATTACGTGCGTGTTTGATTATATGTCACGTTCATCTAAAATCAATTTTGTTTTATGTTTTAACGCAAAAGCTTTAAATAGTTATTTTTTATTTCCACATCATTTATGTACATCTTTGGATATTTGACACAAAATCAAACATTCTATGTATGGAATACATATAATCGATTATGAAACATGACATTATCGATTGTAAGACCATCCGGAACATGTAATGGTATGTACTGTCAATGAGTTTTTTTTTTTTTTTTTAATCAACAAATAATATATTTATATAGAAAAATAGGCACTAGAAGTGCCCAAACAAAGTACAAACAAACCCCATACAGCCAGCACAATGCCTCTGGTTACAAAGAATTTACGTGATACTTATTACATATAAATGCTATGTAACCAAAGCTAAAGACTAGCTACTCAGCCATAGAAAGTGGAAAACATGTATACTGTCCATGAGTAATACAAGTCGTCGCAAAAAAAGTGACGATACTATGTAAAAATCAAACTAACTCTCACATTTCACCTTGTTTCTCCTCACTTCTGTGTGGAAGTAATTTTGGTGAGACTCAATTTTTTTTTCCTTCAAATCTCTACTCCATTTCGCGGCAACTAAATTGGAAATAAAACCATACTCTCCCTTGTTTCTTTGCAGTTTCTTCATTTCTTGGTGATTTCTTGACAACCTAAGATAGCGTTAGAGATAGAATCTTAGCTTTGAGTGCAGTGACACGTATGATTAAGTAGGTACCTCAACGTGAGGCAGAAAAAAAATTAAAAACGAAAGTACTGGAAGTACAAAAAACAGAGACAATGGCATTAATTATTGCATTATTTGATTGAGTGACATTATACTTTCTCAAACACGGAATAAAGTTAAAGGAAAACAAGAAAGGCGCAATGAAAATGAAGCTAGTGAGGTAGATAAAGATTTTCACATTGCACAAAATCTTTCTTGACCTCAATCTAGCTTAAGCTAATAGGAAAATTTATAGTGCTAGTCCTATAAAAGGACCTTCATGATGTTGTTGTTGTTGTTGTTGCTGGTGGGACATTTTTCCCTCCTCCTTTCTTCAACACCTCAGAAGGAACATTGATTTCAATGCCATCAAATATGTCTGACGCTGATTTTGTACCGTTCTTTATTGGCAATTCTTGGCTTTCGCCTTTCTCTATTTCTGTTGTGCTCTTACGGTCTTTGCTTTTGCCCCACACCACAGTGTAAAGTCCGCACACAATGAGAATGGCCCCAAATATACTGAGAACGAATTAAGAAACACAATAAATTTAATTAGCACATTAATTAATCACAAGTAAATTTTGAATTTTCTATTAATTTGATTGATGCAAATTTAATACATACCTTCCTAGATGAACTTGTTCGGCTAAGACAAGGGAACCCAATGCTGCGGTGATAATCATACATAGAGGGCTGAAAGAAGTCACAAACACTGGTCCACGTTCCCTGGTTACAACCCCTTGTACATAGTATGCCATTCCAGAACAAATCACCCCCTGGTTATTATTTTTAGTGCAAAGTTGTTAATTAGTTGAATCATTAATGAATTAGAAATCCCCATCATGCAATGCTTTTAATTTTAATTATTAATAAGGAAATTAAGGTACTCACAGAGTAAACACAAGCAAGAAGTCTTGAGTCCCAGCCTATGGCCCATACACTGAAGTCTCGTTCAAATATAAGGGATGCGATTGAACCCTCAATAATACCCATCACACAAATCCAAGCTGTCAGTGAGAGCTCTGCCGGGTACTTCTTCAAAGTGAATGACTAATTCCACAAAAAAAGTAACACAAAGTCAGATTATTAACTTAGAATTAATTACTTATATGTATGTTGATACTTGCATGACTGAAAAATTATTACATGGTCGGAGACTATATCGTCCCCACAAATCTTCACGTCACATGTTATTAATTTTTTTTCATAAATTGAAAAATATTATGCTTACTTGCAAAATGAAGAAGCCAGCCCAACTAGCACAACTTGATATGAGATAAACAGTTCCAACTATCCAGTGCTGGTCAGAGGGTTCGGTGGTACTAGTACTGCTAGAGTTGCTATGGTTGCTGATGGCTCCTCCACCCTTTATGATTTGGAAGGCAGGGCCTTTGTACAGAGTCATAACCATAGCTCCTGAAACTGTTATAAGGGTTCCAATGACTTTGGCTACACTGTGAAATTTTCTCAAGTTCACCTTCTCTAGCCTACACGTTGGTAGAATCATTTCAATGTCATTAGATTCACTAGAATAAATCTTGTACAGTGAACAACAAAGAAAATTGGAAGAATCTTATTTGATATATGCATATGTCTTGACAAAAAAAAATACTGTTGTTTAATCCAACTTGCATATAAGCGATAGCATTGGACTACATGGAATCAATTAATCAATTAGCTTTAATATATTTTAAGAATGAATATTGCAAAGAATGTGGATATGGCACACAGAATAGTTTGTGACATCATTTGTCAAGTAGCGGCCCCATGTCATGCATGCAGGGTGGCTCCATATATATTGTTTGGAATGCAACTAGCTAGGAACTAGCCTTTTTCCTTTGCTTAAGCACGCAAACATGCATTAATATAACGGTGAACAGTGATTGAATCTTTTACCTGAAAATGAGTGCCATTACAAAAGTAATGGCCGGGAGGACATTAACAGTGGCAGATGCAAACGTTGTTGAGGTCATCTTCATCCCCATGTTGTACAAGTTCTGATCTAGCACTGGCCTGTTCCATTTCATCACCAACACACTTATTAATTATGCATGAAACTGGTTGTACCTATGGCCGCAAAAAAAACAAAACCTCTAGAAAAAGTTTAGCTGGAACTTTTTTGCAATTTACTTGACAAAATCAAATCATAAACAAAATAATTTAAACCATTTGAGGATAATTTAATTGAATTATCATAAAACTTTCTTTATTCTATGAATCTCTTAAATTTTCTGCCATTCTCTTCTATCCCCTCCAAAATTTTAAATCAGACAAAAAAAAGTTATATAAATTCCTCTTTCCTTCATTTTCCCCCCAATCAATTACCATGTTACAGTTGAATTTCTAACAAACAATATCTTTGTCTCAGTTTGATGGGTATGCGTCACAATAATTTGGGATTTTTTTTTATGGAAAGCTAAAAAACAGTATTATTAAAAAATGCTTAAAATGAGCACAAGGTGTGCCCAAAATTATTTCACATTAACTTGTGAAATAAATACTCATTTTCTAAGTGTATCGTGTTTTTCCCCTCACTTCCATTTTTATTTAATTATGTATATGTAATCGGTGCTCATCATCCTATCAATTCAGCCTTGTACGGACCATGTTACGAACAGACACATGCCCTGCTAGCATTTCCGTAGCATGGTTTAATTAAAATAAAAAAGGAATTTAAATTATTGGTAAGTAAGAAAGTAAGGGAATTATGATTGGAAACATTGCGTTTTGTTAATGATTATATGATGTGTCCGCTAGAAAAGGTGGAACATTATGAACGTCACTATCAAGTAATTATCTCTTTTGTATTAGTTTTGGGTTATAGATTATGCATAATATCTATATCTATATATTATTTCTTTGAGGATTTTTTTTTCATGAAAATATAGAAACCAATTATCGGCTAAATAAAAATAAGAGCAAACACTGCCGATGAATTAATAGTGCTTCCAGTGTAGGAAATTTAATTAATAAACCTGACACATTTACTTAATTATTGTTTAAGCGTTAATATATTTATGTATTTATAAGTTAAATATATAGCTATTTAATCAATAAATTTATTAATTTGATTTTGAAGCTGAGGGTTTATTGTAAGTGTTGCTGAAATGCGTTAAGTGTTTCTATTCTTAATCCCTGTATTTTTTATTGTCACGTAAATAAGGGGTAAAAGTGCAAGAGTGAAACAAGTTTAAGCGAAAATATTAATTTTAAAAAAGTTTGAAAAATTAAATTCAAAGTGCATATTTTATTGTTTGAATATTTATATTCCAAAGGAATCTTTTTAATTTCCTTCACTACTCCACAAGAAAGAATGCAGATTTTATGCTACTTGACAAAATCAATACAAAGAAAAGGTTATGTTATATGTACAGCTACTTATGCATGCATGCATGAGTAATTAAAAATATATAACGCATGATCCAATATCCATGAAGAGACTGTGAATAAACAAATTGTATGATTCTGATACTGCGAATATGGTAGGTGGAAATGAGCCTTACTCAAGGAAACCAAGTGCCACTATCCTCAGGAAGATGGGAAGAGTCATCTTTGGTCTTATTTTTCTGCAAAGATTGTGAATATAAAAAAACCTTATTGTTAAGATGCATGATGCGTGAAAAAATTATAAGGATATTGAGAATTAGGAACAACAAAAGCTGCTGCTAATTGGGTAGTGGAACAGAGAGAGAGAGACACACACACACATGTGATGTAAACACTGAAAGAGGAAGAGAAAGAGAAAGAGAGATAGAGAGATATAAACCTTTCAAGGACAAGTGCAAAAGGGACTATTATAATAGCAGCAACTACATGACGGTACACTGAGAGTATCCAATGACTCATGCCATGCTTGAAAGAAACCATAGTGATGATATACATCCCTGAGTAGCCAAACTGAAGGGACAATATAGCAAGGTAAGGCTTCACCTTGCGAAGCCCTTGGCTCAACTTACCACTACCATTTTGGTCCTCCATCTTGTGTTGTATGCACCAAGGTGACACACAAAAACACACACAAACTCTCTCTAACGAGTTATGACTTGTGACACTTGTGGAGTTTGTGGGTGATCCCTCAAAACGAGAAATGGCCCTTTTTATAGACCAAAAAAGTGAAATAATTTTAGAAAAGAAGACCCGGTTTCACACAACACCTTTCGCTTGTCCAAGGCACTAACTCTCTTCCCACTTTCAATTTTCACCCCCAATGATTAATCCCTTACCCATTTTCTAAAACAGACACATGCATATTCCTTGCAATTACTAGAATCCTCTTTTATGTTTATAACAGAAGGATCAGAAAAAGTAAGGCAGATACTGTGTCTCTAAAGAAAATAATTTCTCTTTCTTTATTTTAATTATATTTTAATTTCTCTGTTTGTTTAAATTATGGGAAGTGGGAGGCGTTTGTTCATTGACCACCAAATGGAATTTAGGTTTAGTGCTGGATCATGACGCAGGCAAATATGTTCCTATGTGGTGTTAAGTAAGAGTGGGTGTGTTGTATATGTGGACATCACTTAAAAGAAGGATGAGTGAAAAATCATTCGTTAATTAGAGATTTTTCACCTACGTTAACTACATAATGGGCACATTACATGGTTTAGTATTTGTCAAAAATCGAATAATAGCAATGTTAAGCAACCTGTCTAGATCAACACACATATATATGCTATGATTGTAATGTAATCATATTTGAATTCAACATATAGAATTAATCTCATACTCAAATCATGTTGGAGTCGGATTAAGATATATAATAGTAAGGATATTAATTAATACAATCAACATTATTAAATATCCATTAATTAAATAGCTCAATAGATTTTCTCTATTTCAACATATGTGTTATTCCATAGCAGAAATAGTTAAGCTAAGGTGTTGCAATTCAAATGGTTTTTTTTTCTCCAAATAAACGATATAGTGACTTAAAAAAATGTCTTTCAAATAATAATATTTTCTCATAATTATTTTTTTCTGATTAAAATGTCGTTATTCAATTAATTGGGATAACAAGACAAGAATAGAGAACAAGAAAAAAAAAAAAAGACAACAAAAGAGAACAGCAGATTTAATTCCACTATAATGTATATTTTGACTTTGGTGGTACCGTGAGATCGTGCTATATTTCTTACACCCAAAATCCAAGATGACAGAATCGGGGTTTGTTAATGGTTTATTGTTTCCGTTGATATAGCATGCTCAACTCAACATCTAATCAAACAAGGGAATGCTACATTTTTTTGCTTATATTATTTTAAAAGTTTAATTATACTTATGGTCATTTTATTATAATTTATCGCAAATTTTAGGTTTTGAATTTTTTTTACTCTAATAATGTTTCTCAAACTTTTTAATTGATTAAACAGATTAATTAAGTTCTCTGAGTTTCTCAATTTATATAATGATTGAAGAGTACTTTCACATGAATTAAAGTCCAAGATACAATGGTGGGATTTTTTGGTACATCAGTAACATGACTATGTGCGTTTGAGATGAGATTGTTGACTTTGACCAAAATATGATTGAAGTTAATTGAGGTGTACTTTTACATGTACTTATTTTTAAGATCTCCTGACAACAATCAAATTCTCTGCTATGGTAGAAACATCGTTAATAAGAGGTGGATACCTGCAAAATTAACTTTGATATTGAAGTCAATAAGAACTCTACAAAATAGTGATATATTGATTTTTTTTTTTTATAGTCATTTGAATTGGGTTGGATTCCTTGATACGAGGCCTAATGCCTCCCAAGAGCAATACTAATTTGTCTTGAAATAGCAATTAGGTAACTTTACTCGGAACTGATGCACGCCGTATATGATATACTATTTGCTAGTATATCTTACAACTTATACACCTAAGTGTTGTGAGCCAAAGTAGCTCTACTCATCAGGATTGGGTTTCTATATAGCCTAGTTTTAAACAGGTGGAATACGTAAAAAGGAAAGGAAAATTTACAGAGATTTAGAAGTTACCATAGTTTGTTGCAAATTAATTGGTCCATTGATTAACCTAATAGCTAAGCATTCCATTTTTCTTTCAAATAAGCTTATAAGTCCTCTTCAATGTTAAGGACTATAGAGCCCACTATAGAGCACATTTGGAATGGAATACTCCTTAAACTCCTTTTAGATGACTAAGTCGGTAAACGGGTCACTTTGTTATTTGTGTTAAAATTTACTACATGATAAATTGATGAAAATATTTGATTGATGTAATTTTAAAAATTGAGCAATTGATTGATGAAAATATTTGATTAAACTGGCACATAAATAATTAACAACAATTATTGTGTCCCTAAGTGAATGTTATATAACAAGAGTCATGCAATAATCATGAATTCCAATAAAACCGCTTGATTGTCTCAAGCTGATACGCATAATGCGAGTGACGTAGGCAGCAACATACGAGCTTCCTCTCAGTAGTTGTGGTTCAGATTGCAAAGCTTACCTCAAGTCAGACGGGGCATGATCATTTGGTTTGTTACTTTGTTAGTTGTTAGATTTAACTCTTCTTTCTACATAGAATTGCAAACATTAAGGAACATAGATCTAACGGCTTTTTTGGATCATTTGGGGATATTTTTTTTTAATGATCATATGAGAGTATTTTTTTTTTATTAACTTTTATTTAAGAATAAGTCCTGAATGTAGTTATGATTTTGTAAATTAAAATTGTATAAACATTTACGATTTCTAATTATAAAGTCATAATTATTTTTATGACTTATCTCCAAATAAGAATTAATTCAAAAATATTATCATTTGATAATTAAAAAAAGGTTACCCTCAAAATGATAAAATAACCTAGATCTAACTATTCTAAAGTAATAATTTATTTCAAAAAATAAAAAACTTAATTATTAATGATAAAGCTGAATGATTCATATTATTTTTTTTTAGGCAAAGAAATGCATTAATAAACGGTACCAGTGGTACCAAAAGTTGCAAAAATGCAGAGACATTGGTTATGCAATATATTTATCACAAAAGGTGAAATAAATATCAAATAATCAAAGTTGAGCCCACCAAAGTATAATTAAAACTGTATACATATATCTCCCAAACTCAAAAGATTGTGATTAATGCCTCCTATACCTTGGTTATGTAATATTATCTCTCTTAATTGGCATCTTTAAAATTTTAGAAAAATTAAGTTCTTTTAAACTTTAAACAAAGGTTTTTCTGTCCTTCTTTTTCTTTTAAGATTTAAGGAAACCTTTTAGAAATAAAAGAATTTATAGACTGCATAGGATTAAGATAGCTTTCCATTTCTGTCATCAAATTCAATTTTAATTTCCTTTAAAGTTCAGTTACATATGCACTAAAAACCTAAGTTGCCTGGCATCGAAAAGGAGAAGGGATGACAGACATTTTCGTCTCATTCTGATCCATTAACTATTAAGTTGCGTTCATAATAATAGTTAGCGGCCGGAAACTTGGTCAGAAGACTAATTCTGGACATTTGATCTGTACGGTTTCATGAATGGATCGGAGAACAGCTTCAAAACCGCATCTCATATTATCATGCATGTATATGGTGTCATGCCAGCAGCTTTCAAAACCACATCCCATATTACCAAGCATGACGCATGTATCTTGTGTCATGACTCATGAGTTAGAATATGGGATTTTGATACAATGTTTCCCCTCCATATATACAACCCTGAAAATGGAATCTTCCCTGCCCATACATTAAATTTATGAATTCTATACTTAACGTATTATTTCTTAATTAAGATATGGATATTGTTGTTTTAATTCAGTATATATTCTGGCTGAGAATTATGAACTAATCCCACTGAGATGTTCTTAAAAGATTGATCTACATAGATATATGTATGAACATCGGATTCTTAATCAAATATTTGAAGAACTCAGTTATATATTATTTTAGTGTCACACCATATTGTTTTTTAATTAGCAAGATATAAATAAATATGTATGTCCTATTGTTTTTGCTTGAAAAATTAATATGTATCTTCCTGAATTTCTTTTGATGGTTTTATTAACATGTAAAACAATAATGCATCGTGTAGAAAGTTAATAAATATGTGCTTGCGCATGTATCATGTGAGATTCAACACATTAGTTTTTACATAAATCTATTAATTTTTCATATGGTAATTAAAAATATTACATAAATATATTAGTTTTCTATTGTATTACATGCTACATGCAATGCAAGTGCACGATTTATGAATATATTTATAATGTAATTAATAAAGTGTATGTTAATCAATATATTTATCAGAAGAAAATATGAAAATCTCCTTTCACTTATTTTCAGCATTTTTCTGAAGCGTTCAGATATTGATTTAAATGTTTCATGAAGAATTATTAAACATATGAAAAAATAGTATCATTGGATAAAATCTGACTGAGAGACTAGTTAATTTTTAATTTCAAAGATTAAATCTCCTTAATTAAAAAAAGTGTAAGACCTAATTTAATATATAAAAATAGATATGAATTGTCTTGTTAATTAACAATTATTATTCACAAGGACAAATGATTGTTATACGATAATGCACTGCATAATTGTTTGACCTCAGATATGCACTGTGGCTGTGGATAGATTACATACGAAAATTGTTTTTCAAATTATTTTTTATATGAATAATCATGGACGGAGCATAAATTTGTGGGTGTGATGGCCCACGAATTAAAGTTGGTGGTTTCGTGTTTGGATTCCATCTTGCAATCAGATTAAGGTTGGTGGAATCCCACCATACAAAACAATATTGGGAAAGCACTATGAAAAATAGATGTAGAACAAATCCTAATAGGTGGCATGGTGGGTTAAAGGGACCAAACTACATTCTCCTTCGCTAAACAGAGACATTACTGTATAATATATGCGGAGGTTCATTTCACATGGTGCATATTTCATTATGTTAATGTAATTAATTATCTCCCGACACATAAATATTATCGAGAAGCTATCAGGTGGTCAGAGTAGTCAACCATCACCCTTCGTTTGCAAAATCTATAATAGCTTTAACTAATTGTTCGCATTTTTACAAATTCTGGTTTAATTTACAGCGATTTATTCATATTCTTCCACCAAAGAAAGGAATATAAAATGCTAGCATGTATCAATCTGTCTGAAGTCAAATCTGTGCTGACAATTTGTATACAGATGCAATACAATGTCATTTGTCAACCTACCAGAAAAATATGGCATATGTATGTCATTAAGTTTTGTTAATTGTTATTCTTATAATAGTCGGAAAGAAATTAAAGACGATAAAAATTAACGTTATTAATATTTTCCATACTTTTTTTATAAAACTTTTCTATATATTTATGTTATCTTAAGAGGATATATCCAACAGGGAGTTAAAGATTAATATTCGAAAATATTGAAATACGTTTGAAGAATTCACTCCTCTAAACAAAATCCTTCAATTTACATATTTAAAGAACTTAATTGTTCGCTGCCATGTCACATTATATTGATTATGTTATATCTATTCTACTTTCTTGAAAGTTCGAACAATTCGTGTGGAAGGCAACTGGGACTACGTGATACACATTTACCACAAAGTGTCCACGTATTAATATATAGTAGTGATTAATGCAATGATCTTTTATAAAGAAACTGTATTTGTAAAATTAGTTTATATTAAAATATTTTATATATAATATAAAAAGAGAATGAGAAAAAAGTGCAAAATAAAATAATAAATATAATTAAAAAAGATAGAGAAAACATAATATAAAAGTATTGACAGAGTTTAATTTGATTATAAATTTTTTTATGCATTTATTTAATTAGAAATTATTCAAGATATGGTTTTAAATAATTACTAAGTAAAAAAATTCAAATATATGTTCATCTATGATAAAATAATAGTGTAAAAAATATTTATACCGTTAATATTTTATAATTAAAAAATAATTCATAAATAATATGGTATAATAAACATTTTATTCTAATATTTTTTTAATAATTTAAATTAATTCTAATGATTAATGCATGCTAATAAAACTAATAAAAAATGATAACTCAATTACCTATACAAGTTTTTTTTAATTCTGGGATAAATGCAATGGCAAAACAAGCGAGGGTAAAGATTACATAAACAAAATGAGAATAATCCAGTTTTAAAATAGATATATTAATAGAATCTAATTAAATATTAATGTATAATATATAGATATTTTATATAACTTATGTTTTTAGAATTTTTAAATATGATTTTTTTTGGGTCATCAGAAGTATTTATTTATTTTGTTGATGATTAATATTTAAGGAGAACTTAACTATCTACTTTTAGAGGGATCTCTTTCAATCATTTTTTTTTTCGTTTATAAAATTGGAATTCCAAATCTTGTTTATAAGATTGGAGCTTAATTTCACTCAAATAAAAAAAAAATACATTGGTTTTCAAGCATTGGTTTCACGTTATTCTACAAAGGTTTTTGGTATCTGGTCACAAAATTTCTCAAATGCAGTATAGGAAGTGAAACATACATATGGAAAGTCTTTGGGGGTTGTGCTTTCGTTCGTGGAGTTGAAATAAACCTATAATAACAGGACGTCCATGTTAAAGTGAAAATGAGATGATCCAAACAGTAAATTTTAGATACTGACCAATAATTCGATCATCAACATACATAAAGGCAAAGCATTGATCATATTTGATAAAGGTAAAAACTTTACAAACTTTTGGACTGCTAATTTGTATGGACATGATAGTAACCAAATGCGGTTGTCGGCGTTGATCCGAATGATTGTTTTAGGTAACTATTTTTTTCATATTAAAGAGAATTGACCTGTGATCACTTAAACCTAACACTAGTGTAATAATTGGTATCTTTTACGTATGTTAAAGTTTATATATTTTATAATTTTTTAAATATGTTTCTTAATTATTTTTTAATTTTTAAAATACATGTTAGTTAATATTTACAAACATATATAAATAATTAGGAAAATTTGTATATATTCAAATTATTATACTTGCACATGTCTTATATTTGCACATCACTGTCAAGAGTTAACATGCATTGTTTAAAAGGTGCATAACATCCAAGTGTGAGTGAGTCAACAAACAGTAGTAACTCATTATTTACAAAAGATGAAGGCAACAACTAAAAATGTGGTATGCCTGATAAGCATGGTGAGCAAGGAGGAATACTCTTAGATGATAAGGAACATATAAGCACAACATGCAACAACTAACGCAATCACAGATAGGCATACTCAAAATGAATGAGAGAAGTAAAGGGAGTAAGGAATGCTGCTTCTTATGTAAACATGGAGTATCCAGAAGAGGAAAAACAAGAAGGTTGCTATGTAAAGAACGCTTCTTATTAGTGATAAAATTTAGTGACGAAAATACAATTTTCATCACTAATATTAGCAACAGTAAAATTTTAGAAATTAATTTTTAAAAATTATGTGTAAATTGATTCATCACTGAAATTAATGTTTTTGTAATAAGATTGCATGGATTACCTCGTAAGGAATACTTTTTTAACATTTTGAATTTGAAGGTCGACAATTGATTCTATATTAAGATGACATGAATGACACAAAGAACACACATTTTTTCTTACACTTCTATCTGTTTCTTAATTAGAAACTATGAATATTATATATCCATGAAGTGACTTTCATAACACTAAGGAAAATGTTAATAAACAAGGTAACGAGAGTGTTAAGAAACATATCATGTTCATCGCCCGTAATGATCAACCTTTGTCCTTGCATATAATTATTTAAAGTTAATTTTAAAAGGAGTTACGAAATAAAAGAAAGATAGGTTGGGCATTACAAGAACATAGTTATAATGCATTCCTTTGTTTCACATTCTTAGCAATATATTAATTGTCCTTTAGTTCTTATTTTTAAAGAGAATATTGTACTTTAGTTCTATTATTACTACAAATGAATATTAAAATTAAAAGGTAGTTCTATATATATATATACATACGGTGTTTAGAAAAAATAAATTTATCGTGGGGATAAATTCCCCGTAATGACCAACCTCTGTCATTGCACATAATTTATAAACATGAGTTTTAAGAAATAAAAGAAAGACATTATGTTCTTGTAATGCATCTCTTTTCGTTAACATTTTTAGCAGTATCTTGTACTTTATATAGTTCTATTATTCCCCAAACGAATATTAAAACTAAAAGGATTGTAATAAAGTAATTAAAATAGCATCCATGATTTGATTCTACTCCATTTCATTATTGTTTTAGATTAATTTCATTATTTAAAATGATCTATTATATATTTATTTTGGAAATAAATAAAAAATATCTAAAATATATGGTAAATAAACATAGTTAATTCAAATATATAAATAAATAATACAAGTGGAAAAATATTGAAGGAGGAATTTTTTTAAAAAAATAGCTAATTTTAAAAATATAGATACGTTGAAATGTGATACGACAAAGGAAATTTAATAGATTTTATTGAAATTGAAATTTAAGGGAAAAAGGAAATGATAACGTAAAAAATGAAAAATAAAACTAATTTAATACTCTTAACGATACTGATCACATTCTCGTTCTCGTAAAACAGAAGATGAGTTACACTATTTTGTAGAAATTTGTACAAACGTGATTGTTGGGAGCGGATTCAGATCCTTTGCAAAAATAAAATAAAATTATATATAAGTAATTATTTTTTTAACTCCAAAGCATATGCATAGGGATGAAAATGGATATAATCCTATAGGATCATCCATATATTCATCTTTTTAAAAAAACTCCTACTTGATTCCATACTCACACAAGTAACAATTATAATTCCTATCTCTTGAGTTCCTATATATTCATATTTACACTCATAATCCATACTTACTACAAGTTTATAAATAAACAAATATATGTATTAATTATAAAATTACTACAAATAAATTAAAAATTCACTCTTAAATTATCACATGACATTAAAAACATTCACATATAATATTAAAAATAAATAAATATAACATGATTCCTCCAAAATAAACAATATTAAAAAAATAATCATTCAGCATACCAATCCTTAACATTAATATTTTAATCGTTTAATAAAAATTCTAATTAAACTTTAAACATTATGTAATGACAATATTCTCTAAAATTTATCAACAAAATTATAAATTTATACATAAAAATAAATAATAATTCAATATTTTTAAATGGAGTGAAACAAATATAATATAATATATATTAAATCTATAAAACAATATTCAGGATTTTGAAGTCAATCCAAAATCAAAATGATACTTGAAAGCCGATGAATAATACAGGCCTCAACATAAAAGTATTTATATAAAATTTACAAACCAAAATCATAATTATACTCTGTTATCCCAACATAAAATGAAATAAAATCAATATAACACATCCTTAATTTAACAACCTCAGTTACAACATCAATACTTGAATTAAAAAACATCAATTGTGACTTTAAAATACCAATTGAATTAGAAAAATATAATTAACTTTTTCCAAAAAAAAATATATAATATAAATTATTTACTTAAATAACATATTTGATTATATATATATATATATATATATATATATATATATATATATATATATATATATATATATATATATGGGGTGTGTGGGACGGAGTAAATATTATAACATCTGCACTTATTCCCACAAAAAATTACAATAAATATCCACCCTCATTTCGAATGTTATTAAGTAGATAATTATCCTCACTCTTGTAAATATTTTTGTATATGCTCATAGGATCGGGATTCATCTTGTCATCATTAGATTCCTACATCTATAATCCATTCTTTTTTTTTTAAAAAAAAAATCCATCCTCCTTTGATAAAGAAGATGGAAATAGTAAAGATGAAAATAGGAGCGAGATTTTTTAATTGTTCACGATGGAATCGCGCCACTTCAATTTTAATAGTTAATAATTAACTTCAATTTTAATAGTTAATAATTAATACAAGTTGACAGTTATTCACATTTTAATTATTCTTTTGGGTTCATGACAGACTGACAGGTATCGTATTCCTAATAGAATAACAAAATTTATTCTCGTTCTAGAACTCTCAACCGAAATTGGGATCATGAATTTGATACTTATGGTACTGTTTCAGATCTCTTAATTAGATTATGCTAGAATTAAAAAGTGTTCTTAATTAATTATGCTAGACACTGGGAGTACTTTAATTTATAGAATTATATATTAATAGAATGTTCTTAATTAAAGAATTAAAAAGTAAAGTGTTTATAAATGGAAAAATATAATATTTAATATTTTAATGTATTTTACTGTAATTATAAAAAAAATATTTTTAATGATTCCATTAGCACTAGGATACTTGTTAGTAAAATTAAGTTTATTAAATCATTCAAAAATATATTGGAGCCACCTCTTCTAAAAAAAAGTTTTTTTTATCAAATAACATTTTAAGCCTTACCCACAAAAAAATGGCGTAACACACGTGGAAATTATAATGTCATAATGTTATGATTTCTTTGGTCATTTCCGACAATGCAAATAACTTTTATATTCAAGATATTATTGATAAATAAAACATTAATTAACCTTATTACCACTTTATATATATATATATATATATATATATATATATATATATATATATATATATATATATATATATATATATATATATATATATATATATATATATCCATATATATGAAAAACACTCCCTCTCGTGATATAAAACTTACCTCCCCCCTATCTCGTGTCTTGTATATCACAATCTCTCTATATATATATACAAGAGTGTCTCATTCCCTCCTCACTCTCAGCAC